>NW_024739342.1:0-37330 GCF_018991925.1 Homarus americanus | reverse complement strand
CCTCAGACACTCCCAGGTACACCTCTGACATTCCCAGGTACACCTCAGACACTCCTGGTACCTCTCACACTCGCAGGTACACCTCTCATACTCCCAGGTACTCCTGTGACACTCCCTGGTACTTCTCTGACACTCCCAGGAACACCTCAGACACTCCTAGGTACACCTCAGACACTCCCAGGTACACCTCAGAAACTCCAACACACCTCTGACACTCCCAGGTACACCGCTCACACTGCCAGGTACACCTTTGACCTCCATGTACACCTCCGACACTCCCAGGTACACCTGACACTCCCAGGTACCCTCTGACACTCCCAGGTACACCTCCGACACTCCCAGGTACACCTCTGACCTCCCAGGTCACCTCAGACACTCCCAGTGCACCTCTGACCTCCCAGGTACACCCTGACACTCCCAAGTACACCTAACCTCCCTGGAACACCTCGACCCTCCAGGTACACCTCTGTGCTCCCAGGTACACCTCCGATACTTCAGGTACACCTCCGATGCTCCCAGGTACACCTCTGACATCCCAGGTGCTCCTCTGACACCTCCCTGGTTCACCTCTGCCACTCCCAGGTACACATCTGACACTCCCTGGTACACCTCTGACACTCCCAGGTACACCAGTGACACTCCCAGGTACACCTCTGACACTCTCAGGTACACCACTGAAACTCCCAGGTACACCTCTGGCACTCCCAGGTACACCTCTGACACTCCCAGGTACACCTCTGACAATCCCAGGTACACCTCAGACACTCCCAGGTACACCTAAGACACTCCCAGTTACACCTCAGACACTCCCAGTTGCACCTCTGACACTCCCAGTTACACCTGTGACACTCCCAGGTACACCCCTGACACTCCCAGGTACACCTCTGACACTCCCAGGTACAACTCAGACACTCCCAGTTACACCTCCGACACCCAGTTACTCTTCGACACTCCCCATTCCCTGCCCAGCCTCCCAGTTACACCCCAACACTCCCAGGTACACCCCTGGCTTGCTCCCAGGTATTCTCTGGCACTCCCAGGTACACCGTTAACACTCCCAAGAGACAGCTTACACTGCCATGTACACCTCTGACACTCCATGTACACCTCGAACACTTGGTACACCTCAGAGCACTCCCAGGTAATCCTCAGACACACCCAGGTACACCTCTGACACTCCAGGTACCCCGCTGACACTCCCACGTACACACCCCTGACACTCCCAGTTCACCTCTGACACTGCCAGGTACACCTCCAGACACTTCAGGTACACCTCTGACTCCCAGGCCCGCAATGACACTCCCCGGGTACACCACTGACACTCCCCAGGTGCACCTCTGACTCCCAGGTACACCTCTGACACTCCCTGGCACAAAACAGCACTCTGGGTACACCTCAGACACTCCCAGGAACACAGCAGCACTCCCAGGTACCTCAGATACTCCCAGGTGCCTGCCTCTGACCTCCCAGGTACACCCCCTGTTGCTCCCAGGTGCCCCTCCGGCTTACTCCCAGGTACACCTCCAGGCCTCCCAGGTACAACTCTGACACTGCCAGGTACACCTCTGGCTCCCAGGTACACCTCTGACTCTCCCAGGTACACTCTGACATGCCATGTACCTCCCCACACACTTCAGGTACACCTCTCTCCCACAGTCCCCAGGCCACTCCTGTGACACTCCCTGGTACTTCTCTGACACTCCAGGTACACCTCCAGACACTCCTGGGTACAACTCAGACACTCCCAGGTACACCTCCAGAAACTCCCCAGGCACACCTCTGACTCCCAGGCCCACACCACTCCCACACTGCAGATTACACCTCTGACACTCCATGTACCTCCGACACTCCAGGTACACCTCCTGACACTCACAGGTACTCCACTGACACTCCTGGTACACCCTGGCTTGCTCCAGGCCACCCTGACACTCCCAGGTAATCCTCAGACACTCCCAGGTACCACCTCTGACGCCTCCAGGTACCTCCCGATACTCCCAGGTACACCTCCCGGCCTCCCAGGTACACCTCTGGCCTCCCAGGTACTCTCCTGGCCTCCCTGGTTTTACCTTTGCCACTCCCAGGTACACCTCTGGCACTCCCTGGTACACCTCTGACACTTCCAGGTACACCTCTGGCCTCCCAGGTACACCTCCTGACACTCCCAGGTACACCTCTGACACTGCCAGGTGCACCTCCACGACCTCCAGGTCACACCCTGTTGCTCCAGGTACACCCCTCATGCTCCCAGTTACACCCCTGACTTGCTCCCAGGTACACCTCCTGACACTCCAGGTACACCTCCGATGCTCCCAGGTGCCTCATGCTCCCCAGGAAAGCCCTCTGTGCTCCCAGGTGCTCCTCTGACACTCCTGGTTCACCTCTGCCACTCCCATGTACACCTCCTGACCTCCCTGGTACACCTCCTGACTCCCAGGCCTCCCAACCTCCCAGGTACACCTCCCCAGCCTCCCCGTACTACAACTGCTCCCAGGTACACCTCGAACACTCCCAGGTACACCTCCCAGCCTCCCAGGTACACCCCCTGGCTTGCTCCCAGGTACACCCCTGATGCTCCCCTGGAACACTCCGACACTCCCAGGTACACCTCGGGTACTCGCAGGTACACCCCTCCTGGCCTGCCAGGTACCTCTGACTTGCTCCCAGGTACACCCCTCACACTCCCAGGTACCCCCCTGACCTCCCAGGCCCACACCAGTGACCTCCCAGGTCACACCTCTGACCTCCCAGAACACAACTGAAAACTCCCCAGGCACGCCTCTGGCACTCCCAGGTACCTCTGACCTCCCAGGTACACCTCTGACGATCCCAGGTACACCTCAGACACTCCCAGGTACACCTAAAAGGCACTCCCAGTTACCTCAGGCACTCCCAGTTGCACTTTCTGACTCCCAGGTACACCTCTGACACTCCAGGTACATCCCTGACTCCCAGGTACACCTCTGACACTCCCAGGTACACCTCAGACACTCCCAGATACACCTCAGGCACTCCCAGTTAAACTTCCGCTTGCTCCCAGTTACACCATGACACTCCCAGTTACACCCCAACCTCCCAGGTACACCCCTGACTTGCTCCCAGGTATTCCTCTGGCACTCCCAGGTACACCGTTGACACTCCCAGGGGCAACCAAGCTGCCAGGTACACCTCCCTGACACTCCATGTACACCAGACACTTACTGCACCTCGAACCTCCCAGGGAATCCTCAGACACCCCAGGTACACCTCTGACACCTCCAGGTACACCGCTGACACTCCCAGGTACATCTGACACTCCAGGTACACCTCTGACACTGCCAGGTACACCTCAGACACTTCCCGGTACCTCTGACTCCCAGGTACACCAATGACCTCCCAGGTACACCACTGACCTCCCAGGTACACCTCTGACACTCCCAGGTACACCTCTGACACTCCCAGGTACAAAGCTGCACTCCAAGTACACCTCAGACACTCCCAGGTACAACTCTGACACTGCCAGGTACCTCTGACACTGCCAGGTACCTCAGACACTCCCAGGAACACCTCCCAGCACACCCAGGTACACCTCATGCACTCCCAGGTACACCCTGTGACACTCCCAGGTACACCTCAGACACTCCGAGGTACAACTCTGACACTGCCAGGCACCTCTGACACTCCCAGGTACACCTCTGACACTCCCAGTTACACCTCCGACACTCCCAGTTACACTTCCGACACTCCCAGTTACACCTGACTCTCCCAGTTACACCCTGACACTCCCAGGTACACCCCTGACACTCCCAGGTACACCCCTGACACTCCCAGGTACACCTCCGACACTCCCAGGTACACCTCAGACACTCCCACGTTACCAACACCCGACACTGCCAGGTACACCTCTGACACTCCAGGTACTCCTCTGACACTCCTGGTTCACCTCTGATCTCCCAGGTACACCTCCGAACTCTCCCAGGTAAACCTCCTGCTCTAGGTACACCTCCGACCTCCCAGGTACCTCTGACACTCCCAGGTACACCTCCCCAACCTCCCAGGTACCTCTGCACTCCCAGGTACACCTCAGACACTCCCAGGTACCTCTGTGCTCCCCAGGTACACTGTGCTCCCAAGTACACCCCTAACACTCCCTGGAACACCTCCAACCTCCCAGGTACACCTCTTACCACTCCCAGGTACACCTCCGATACTCCCAGGTACACCTCCGATACTCCCAGGTACCTCTGACCTCCCAGGTACTCCTCTGACCTCCCTGGTTCACCTCTGCCACTCCCAGGTACCTCTGACACTCCCTGGTACACCTCTGACCTCCAGGTACACCTCGGCCTCCCAGGTACACCTCTGACACTCCCAGGTACACCTCTGACACTGCCAGGTACACCTCTGACACTCCCAGGTACACCTCACCTCCCAGGTACACCTGACACTCCCAGGTACACCAGTGACAGTCCCAGGTACACCTCCCAACACTCCCAGGTACACCTCCGACACTCCCAGGTACCTCTGACACTCCCAGGTACACCTCAGACACTCCCAGGTACACCTCCTGACACTCCCAGGTACACCCTGACACTCCCAATTCCTCTGACACTCCCAGGTACCTTGCTCCTCCCAGGGACAGCAAACTGCCAGGTACCTCTGACACTCCCATGTACACCTCAGACACTCCCAGGTACACCTCAGACACTCCCAGGTATCCTCAGACACTCCCAGGTACCCTCTGACACTCCGGTACACCACTTCACACTCCCAGGTACATCTGACGCTCCAGGTACACCTCTGACACTGCCAGGTACACCTCAGACACTTCCAGGTACCTCTGACTCCCAGGCCTCAGCAGCACTCCCAGGTACACCACTGACACTCCCAGGTACCTCTGACACTCCCAGGTACACCTCCGAGCACTTCCAGGTACAAAGCAGCACTCCCAAGTACACCTCAGACACTCCCAGGTCACAACTCCCCACTGCTGCCAGGTACCTCTGACACTGCCAGGTACACCTCAGACACTCCCGGAACCTCCTGACACTCCAGGTACACACACTCCCAGGTACACCCCTGACCTCCCAGGTACACCTCAGACACTCCGGTACAACTCTGACACTGCCAGGTACACCTCTGACACTCCCAGGTACACTCAGCTCCCAGGTACACCTCCGACACTCCCAGTTACACTTCCGACACTCCCAGTACCTCTGACTCTCCCAGTTACCCCTGACACTCCCAGGTACACCCCTGACACTCCCAGGTACACCCCAACCTCCCAGGTACACCTCCGGCACTCCCAGGTACCTCAGACACTCCCACGTGCAACACCCCAGCCTGCCAGGTACACCTCTGACACTCCCAGGTACTCCTCTGACACTCCCTGGTTCACCTCTGACCTCCCAGGTACACCTCTGACACTCCCAGGTAAACCTCCGATACTCCTAGGTACACCTCTGACACTCCCAGGTACACCTCTGACACTCCCAGGTACACCTCTGACACTCCCAGGTACCTCTGACCTCCCAGGTACACCTCAGACACTCCCTAGGTGCCTCTGACACTCCCAGGTACACCCCTGACCTCCCAAGTACACCCCTAACCTCCCTGGAACACCTCCAACACTCCCAGGTACACCTCTTACACTCCCAGGTACACCTCCGATGCTCCCAGGTACACCTCTGATACTCCCAGGTACACCTCTGACCTCCCAGGTACTCCTCTGACACTCCCGGTTCACCTCTGCCACTCCCAGGTACACCTCCTGACACTCCTGGTACACCTCTGACCTCCCAGGTACCTCTGCACTCCCAGGTACACCTCCTGACACTCCCAGGTACCTGACACTGCCAGGTACCTCTGACCTCCCAGGTCACACCTCACACTCCCAGGTACACCCCTGACACTCCCGTGCCTCAGTGACAGTCCCAGGTACACCTCTGACACTCCCAGGTACACCTCCGACACTCCCAGGCCTCTGACACTCCCAGGTACACCTCGAACACTCCCAGGTACACCTCTGACCTCCCAGGTACACCTCTGACACTCCCAGGTACACCTCTGACACTCCCAGGTACACCTCTGACACTGCCAGGTACACCTCTGACACTCCAGGTACACCCCTCACACTCCCAGGTACACCTCTGCTCCCAGGTACACCAGTGACACTCCCAGGTACACCCCGACACTCCCAGGTACACCTCCGACACTCCCAGGTACCTCAGACACTCCCAGGTACAACTCTGACCTGCCAGGTACACCTCTGAGCTCCCAGGTACACCTTGACACTCCCAGGTACACCTTTGAGACTCCCAGGTACTCACTGACACTCCCTGGTACACCTCTGACATTCCCAGTTACCTCCCACTCCCAGTTACACCCCTGACACTCCCAGGTACACCTCTGACACTCCCAGGTACACCTCTGATGCTCCCAGGTACACCTCTGACACTCTCCCAGGTAAAACTCCGTGCTCCCAGGTACACCTCCTGACACTCCCAGGTACACCTCCCAGCACTCCCTGGGTATTCTCCTGACACTCCCTGGTACACCTCTGACCTCCCCGGTACACCTCAGACACTCCTGGTACACCTCTGACACTCCCAGGTACACCTCTTTCACTCCGTGGTTCTCACCTGACACTCCCAGGTACACCTCAGATAATCCCAGGTACACCTCTGACACTCCCAGGACAACTGAACTCCCAGGTACACCTCTGGCACTCCCAGGTACACCTCTGACACTCCCAGGTACACCTCTGACAATCCCAGGTACACCTCAGACACTCCCAGGTACACCTAAGACACTCCCAGTTACCTCAGACACTCCCAGTTGCACCTCTGACACTCCCAGGCATACCTCCCAGCACTCCCAGGTACATCCCTGACACTCCCAGGTACACCTCCCAACACTCCCAGGTACACCTCAGACACTCCAGATACACCTCCAGACACTCCCAGTTAAACTTCCACTGCTCAGTTACACCGCCGGCCTCCCAGTTACACCTGACACTCCCAGGTACACCCCTGACCTCCCAGGTATTCCTCTGACACTCCCAGGTACACCGTTGACCTCCCAGGAGACAGCTTAAACTGCCAGGTACCTCTGACCTCCATGTACACCTCAGACACTTACAGGTACACCTCAGACACTCCCAGGAATCTCAGACACCCCAGGTACACCTCTCAGCACTCCCAGGTACAGAGCACTCCCAGTTACACCTCAGACACTCCCAGTTGCACCTCTGACACTCCCAGTACACCTGTGACACTCCCAGGTACACCTGACTTGCTCCCAGGTACCTCTGCCTCCCAGGTCAACTCAGACACTCCCAGTTACACCTCCGACCTCCCAGTTACTCTTCCATCTCCCAGTTACACCATGACACTCCCAGTTACACCCTGACACTCCCAGGTACACCCCTGACACTCCCAGGTATTCCTCTGACACTCCCAGGTACACCGTTGACCTCCCAGGGACAGCTTACACTGCCATGTACACCTCTGACACTCCATGAACACCTCAGACACTTCAGGTACACCTCAGACACTCCCAGGTAATCCTCAGACACCCCCAGGTACACCTCTGACACTCCCAGGTACCCCTGACAGCTCCCAGGTACACACCTGACCTCCCAGGTTCACCTCTGACACTGCCAGGTACACCTCCAGACACTTCCAGGTACACCTCTGACTCCCAGGTACACAATGACACTCCCAGGTACACCACCGAACCTCCCAGGTACACCTCTGACACTCCCAGGTACACCTCTGACACTCCCTGGTACAAAGCAACTCACAGGTGCACCTCAGACCTCCAGGAACACAACTGACACTCCCAGGTACACCTCAGATACTCCCAGGTACACATCTGACACTCCCAGGTCACACCCCTGACACTCCCAGGTACACCCTGACACTCCCAGGTACCTCCGACACTCCCAGGTACACCTCAGACACTCCCAGGTACAACTCCTGACACTGCCAGGTACACCTCTGACACTCCCAGGTACCTCTGACTCTCCCAGGTACCTCTGACATTCCATGTACACCCTCACACACTTCCGGTACCTCTCCCACAGTCCCAGGTACTCCTGTGATACTCCCTGGGCCTTCTCTGACACTCCCAGGTACACCTCAGACCTCCCTAGGTACACCTCAGACACTCCCAGGTACACCTCAGAAACTCCCAGGCACACCTCTGACACTCCCAGGCCTACTCACACTGCCAGGTACACCTCTGACACTCCATGTACACCTCCGACACTCCCAGTGCACGTCTGACCCTCACAGGTACTCACTGACACTCCCTGGTACACCCCTGACACTCCCAGGTACACCCCTGACACTCCCAGGTACACCTCCGGTACTCCCAGGTATCTCCCGTGCTCCCAGGTACACCTCTGACACTCCCAGGTACTCCTCTGACACTCCCTGGTTCACCTTTGCCACTCCCAGGTACACCTCTGACACTCCCTGGTACACCTCTGACACTTCCAGGTACACCTCTGACACTCCCAGGTACCTCTGACACTCCCAGGCACCTCTGACCCTGCCAGGTACACCTCCGACACTCCCAGGTACACCCCTTGCTCCCAGGTACACCTAACACTCCCAGTTACCCCACCTTGCTCCCAGGTACACCTCTGACCTCCCAGGTACACCTCCGATACTCCCAGGTACACCTCCTATACTCCCAGGAAAACCTCTGACACTCCCAGTGCTCCTCTGACCTCCCTGGTTCACCTCTGCCACTCCCATGTACACCTCTGACACTCCTGGTACACCTCCGCTCCCAGGTACACCTCTGACACTCCCAGTACACCTCTGACCTCCCACGTACACCACCAGACACTCCCAGGTACACCTCAGACACTCCCAGGTACACCTCTGACACTCCCAGGTACACCCCTGACTCTCCCATGTACACCCCTGATGTCCTGGAACACCTCCGACACTCCCAGGTACACCTCAGGTACTCCCAGGTACACCTCTGACACTGCCAGGTACACCTCTGACACTCCCAGGTACACCCCTCACCTCCCAGGTACACCCCTGACCACTCCCAGGTACACCAGTGACACTCCCAGGTACACCTCTGACACTCCCAGGCACCACTGAAACTCCCAGGTACACCTCTGGCACTCCCAGGTACACCTCTGACACTCCCAGGTACACCTCTGACAATCCCAGGTACACCTCAGACACTCCCAGGTACACCTAAGACACTCCCAGTTACACCTCAGGACACTCCCAGTTGCCTCTGACCCTCCCAGGTACACCTCTGCACTCCCAGGTACATCCCTGACCTCCCAGGTACACCTCTGACCTCCCAGGTACCTCAGACACTCCCAGATACACCTCAGACACTCCCAGTTAAACTTCCGACCTCCCAGTTACACCGCTGACCTCCAGTTACACCCTGACACTCCCAGGTACACCTGGCACTCCCAGTTATTCCTCTGACACTCCCAGGTACCGTTGACCTCCCAGGGACAGCAAACTGCCAGGTACACCTCTGACACTCATGTACACCTCAGACACTTACAGGACACCTCAGACACTACCAGGAATCCTCAGACATCCCCAGGTACACCTCTGACCTCCCAGGTACCATGACACTCCCAGGTACACCCCTGACACTCCCAGGTACACCTCTGACACCTCTGACACTTCCAGGTACACCTCTGACTCCCAGGTACCAGTGACACTCCAGGTACCTGAGCACTCCCAGGTACACCACCGACACTCCCAGGTACACCTCTGACACTCCCAGGTCAAGCCCAGCCTCCAGGTACACCTCTGACACTCCCAGGTACTCTGACACTGCCAGGTACACCTCTGACACTGCCAGGTACACCTCAGACACTCCCAGGCCTCCCAGCACACCAGGTACACCTCAGACACTCCCAGGTACACCTGACACTCCCAGGTACCTCGCTCCCAGGTACACCTCAGACACTCCCAGTTACACCTCCGACACTCCCATTACACTTCCGACACTCCCAGTTACACCATGACCTCCCAGTTACACCCCTGACCTCCCAGGTACACCCCTGACACTCCCAGGTACTGACACTCCCAGGTACACCTCCGACACTCCCAGGTACACCTCAGACACTCCATGCAACTCTGACACTGCCAGGTACACCTCTGACACTCCCAGGTACACCTCTGCTCCCAGGCCAAGCTTGGCCTCCCAGGTACCTCAGACACTCCCAGGAACACCTCCCGAACCTCCAGTGCCTCAGAGCCTCCCAGGTACACCCCTGACACTCCCAGGTACACCCCGACATGGTACACCTCCGACTCCCAGGTACACCTCAGACATTCCCAGGTACAACTCTGACACTGCCAGGTACACCTCTGACACTCCCAGGTACACCTTTTACACTCCCAGGTACACCTTTGAGATTCCCAGGTACTCCACTGACACTCCTGGTACACCTCTGACATTCCCAGTTACACCTCCCCTCCAGTTACACCCTGACACTCCCATGTACACCTCATCCCAGGTACCTCTGATACTCCCAGGTACACCTCTGACTCCCCAGGTAAACCTCCGATACTCCTAGGTACACCTCTGACACTCCCAGGTACACCTCTGACACTCCCAGGTGCACCTGCGACACTCCCAGGTACACCTCTGACACTCCCAGGTACACCTCAGACACTCCCATGTGCACCTCTGACACTCCCAGGTACACCCCTGACACTCCCAAAGTACACCCCTAACACTCCTGGAACACCTCCGACACTCCCAGGTACACCTCTGACACTCCCAGGTACACCTCGATACTCCCAGATACACCTCCGATACTCCCAGGTACACCTCTGACACTCCCAGGTACTCCTCTGACACTCCCTGGTTCACCTCTGCCACTCCCAGGTACACCTCTGACACTCCTAATACTCTCTGACACTCCCAGGTACACCTCTGACACTCCCAGGTACACCTCTGACACTCCCAGGTACACCTCTGACACTGCCAGGTACACCTCTGACCTCCCAGGTACCCTCCACACTCCAGGTACACCTGACACTCCCAGGTACACCGTGACAGTCCCAGGTACACCTCTGACCCTCAGGTACACCTCCACGCTCCCAGGTACCTCTGACCTCCCAGGTACCTCAAAACTCAGGTACACCTCTGACCTCCCAGGTACACCCTGACACTCCAAGTACACCTAACACTCCTGGAACACAAACGCTCCCAGGTACACCTCTGACACTCCCAGGTACACCTCCGATACTCCCAGGTACACCTCCGATACTCCCAGGTACACGTCTGACACTCCCAGGTACTCCTCTGACACTCCCTGGTTCCTTGCCACTCCCAGGTACACCTCTGACCTCCCAGGTACACCCTGACACTCTAGGTACCTGACACTCCAGGTACACCTCCGACAATCCCAGGTACACCTCAGACACTCCCAGGTACACCCCTAACACTCCCATGTACACCCCCGACACTCAGGTACACCTCAGACACTCCTGGTGCACCCTGACACTCCCAGGTACACCCTGACACTCCCAGGTACACCAGTGACATTCCAGGTACACCTCTGACCTCCCAGGTACACCACTGACACTCCCTGGTACACCTCTGGCACTCCCAGGTACACCTCTGTCACTCCCAGGTACACCATGACACTCCAGGTACACCCTGACACTCCCAGGTACACCTCTGACACTCCCAGGTACACCTCAGACAGTCCCTGGTACACCTCTGACACTTCCAGGTACACCTCTGACCTCCCAGGTTACAAAGCGACCCTCCCAGGTACACCTCAGACACTCCCAGGTACAACTCTGACACTGCCAGGCACACCTCTGACACTGCCAGGTACACCTCAGACACTCCCGGAACACCTCTGACACACCCAGGTACACCTCAAACACTCCCAGGTACACCCTGACACTCCAGGTACACCTCAGACACTCCAGGTACAACTCTGACACTGCGGTACATTCTGACCTCACACTTAGACCTCAGTTCCCCTCCCAGTTACACTTCCGACACTCCCAGTTACACCGTGACACTCCCAGTTACACCCTGACACTCCCAGGTACACCCTGACACTCCATGTACACCTGACCTCCCAGGTACACCTCCGACACTTCAGGTACACCTCAGACACTCCAGGTACAACTCTGACACTGCCAGGTACACCTCTGACACTCCCAGGTACACCTCTGACACTCCCAGGTACAAACGGCACTCCCAGATACACCTCAGACACTCCCAGGAACACCTCTGACACTCCAGGTACACCCAGACACTCCCAGGTACACCTGACACTCCCAGGTACACCCCCGACACCAGGTATACCTCCGACACTCCCAGTTACCTCAGACATTCCCAGGTACAACTCTGACACTGCCAGGTACCACCTCTGACCTCCTGGTACACCTCTGACACTCCCAGGTACATTTGAGACTCCCAGGTACTCCACTGACACTCCCTGGTACACCTCTGACATTCCAGTTACACCTCCACCTCCCAGTTACACCCCTGACACTCCCAGGTACACCTCTGACACTCCCAGGTACACCTCTGATGCCCAGGTACACCTCTGACACTCCCAGGTAAACCTCCGATACTCCTAGGTACCTCTGACACTCCCAAGTACAACTCTGACACTCCCAGGTACACTCCGACACTCCCAGGTACACCTCTAACACTCCAGGTACACCTCAGACACTCCAGGTACACCCCTGACACTCCATGGCACACAAACTCCCAAGTACACCCCTAACACTCCCTGGAACACCTCCGACACTCCCAGGTACACCTCTGACACTCCCAGGTACACCTCCGATACTTCCAGGTACACCTCCGATACCCCAGGTACACCTCTGACACTCCCAGGTACCTTCTGACACTCCTGGTTCACCTCTGCCACCCCAGGTACACCTCTGACACTCCTGCTGGTACCCCTGACACTCCCAGGTACACCTCTGACACTCCCAGGTACACCTCTGACACTCCTAGGTCACCTCTGACACTGCCAGGTACACCTCTGACACTCCCAGGTACACCCTTCACACTCCGCAACCCCTGACACTCCCAGGTACACCAGTGACACTCCCAGGCACACCTCTGACACTCCCAGGTACCTCCGACACTCCCAGGTACACCTCTGGAAACTCCCAGGTACACCTCAGACACTCCCAGGTCACACCTCTGACACTCCCAGGTACAACCTGACACTCCCAAGTACACCCCCAACACTCCCTGGAACACCTCCGACACTCCCAGGTACACCTCTGACACCCAGGTACACCCTTGATACTCCCAGGTACACCTCCGATACTCCCAGGTACACCTCTGACACTCCCAGGTACACCCCTCACACTCCCAGGTACACCCCTGACACTCCCAGGTACACCTCTGACACTCCAAGGTACACATCTGACGCTCCCAGGTACACCTCAGATAATCCCAGGTACACCTCTCTCACACCTCCCAGGTACTCTGACACTCCCAGGTACTCCACTGACACTCCCTGGTACACCTCTGATACTCCCAGGCACACCTCTGACAGTCCCAGGTACACCTCTGACACTCCCAGGTACACCCCACACTCCCACATACACCTCTGACACTCCCTGGTACACCTCTGACACTCCCAGGTACACCTCTGACACTCCCAGGTACACCTCTGACACTCCCAGGTACACCTCTGACACTGCCAGGTACACCTCTGACACTGCCAGGTACACCTCTGACACTCCCAAGTACACCCCTAACACTCCCTGGAACACCTCCGACACTCCCAGGTACACCTCTGACACTCCCAGGTATACCTCCGATACTCCCAGGTACACCTCTGATACTCCCAGTTACACCCTGACACTCCCAGGTACTCCTCTGACACCCCGGTTCACCTTTGCCACCCCAGGTGCACCTCTGACACTCCCTGTACACCTCTGACACTCCCAGGTACACCTCTGACACTCCCAGGTACACCTCTGACACTCCCAGGTACACCTCTGACACTACCAGGTACACCTCTGACACTCCCAGGTACACCCTCACATTCCCAGGTACACCCCTGACACTCCTGTGCCACCAGTGACACTCCCAGGTACACCCCCGACACTCCCAGGTACACCTACGACACTCCCAGGTACACCTCAGACACTCCCAGGTACAACTCTGACACTGCCAGGTACACCTCTGACACTCCCAGGTACACCTTTGACACTCCCAGGTACACCTTTGAGACTCCCAGGTACTCCACTGACACTCCCTGGTACACCTCTGACATTCCCAGTTACACCTCCCACACTCCCAGTTACACCCCTGACACTCCCAGGTACACCTCTGACACTCCCAGGTACACCTCTGATACTCCTAGGTACACCTCTGACACTCCCAGGTAAAACCTCCGATACTCCTAGGTACACCTCTGACACCCAGCGTACACCCCTGACACCCCAGGTATTCCTCTCGACACTCCCTGGACACCTCTGACACCTCCCGGTACACCTCAGACACTCCCTGTACACCTCTGACACTCCCAGGTACACTCTTTACTCTGTGGTTCCTACCTGGACACTCCAGGTACACTCAGATAATCCCAGGTACACCTTGCAGACTCTAGGTACACCTCTGACATTCCCAGGTACACCTCTGCACACTCTAGGTACACCTCTACACTCGGGTACACCTCTATACTCCCAGGTACTTACACTCCTGTACTTTCTGACACTCCCTGAAACACCTCTAACATTAGACACTACCACACAGGCACACCTTGACACCCATGTACACCTCCGACACTCCCAGGTCACCCCTGACACCCCAGGTACACCTCTGACACTCCCAGGTACACCTCCGACACTCCCAGGTACACCTCTGACACTCCCAGGTACACCTCAGACACTCCCAGGTACACCTCTGACACTCCCAGGTACACCCCCTGACACTCCCGGGCACACCCCTAACACTCCCTGGAACACTCCGACCCTCCCAGGTACACCTCTGACACTCCCAGGTACACCTACGATACTCCCAGGTACACCTCTGACACTCCCAGGTACTCCTCTCTGACACCCCTGGTTCACCTCTGCCACCCCAGGTACACATCTGACACTCCCCGGTACACCTCTGACACTCCCAGGTACACCCGACACCCCAGGTACACCCTGACACTCCCAGGTACACCTCAGACACTCTCAGGTACACCTCTGACACCCCAGGTACACCCCTGACACTCCTGCACACCCCTAACACTCCCTGGAACACCTCCGACCCTCCCAGGTACACCTCACACCCAGGTACACCTACGATACCCCAGGTACACCCTCTGACACTCCCAGGTACCTCTGACACTCCCTGGTTCACCTCTGCCACCCCCAGGCCACATCTGACACTCCCTGGTACACCTCTGACACTCCCGCCACCTCCGACACTCCCAGGCACACCTCTGACACTGCCAGGTACACCCCTGACACTCCCAGGTACACCCCTGACACTCAGGTGACACCCCAACACTCGTACACAGTGACACTCCGGTACACCTCTGACACTCTCAGGTACACCACTGAAACTCTGGTACACCTCTGGCACTCCAGGTACACCCTTCTGGACACTCCCAGGTACACCTCTGACAATCCCAGGTACACCTCAGACACTCCCAGGTACACCTAAGACACTCCCAGTTACACCTCAGACACTCCCAGTTGCACCTCTGACACTCCCAGTTACACCTGTGACACTCCCAGGTACACCCCTGACACTCCCAGGTACACCTCTGACACTCCCAGGTACAACTCAGACACTCCCAGTTACACCTCCGACACTCCCAGTTACTTTCCGACACTCCCAGTTACACCGCTGACACTCCCAGTTCACCCCCTGACACTCCCAGGTACACCTCCTGACACTCCCAGGTATTCCTGACACTCCCAGGTACACCGTTGACACTCCCAGGACAGCTTACACTGCCATGTACACCTCTGACACTCATGAACACCTCAGACACTTCCAGGGTACACCTCAGACACTCCCAGGTAATCCCAGACACCCCCAGGTACACCTCTGACACTCCCAGGTACCCCGCTGACACTCCCAGGTACACACCTGACACTCCCAGGTTCACCTCTGACACTGCCAGGTACACCTCAGACACTTCCAGGTACACCTCTGACCTCTGAGGCCACCAATGACACTCAGGTACACCACTGACACTCCCAGGTACACCTCTGACACTCCCAGGTACACCTCTGACACTCCCTGGTAAAAACTGACACTCACAGGTACACCTCAGACAATCCCAGGAACACAACTGACACTCCCAGGTACACCCTGAGATACCCCAGGTACACCTCTGACACTCCCAGGTACACCCCTGACACTCCCAGGTACACCTCCGACACTCCCAGGTACACCTCCGACACTCCCAGGTACACCTCAGACACTCCCAGGTACAACTCTGACACTGCCAGGTACACCTCTGACACTCCCAGGTACACCTCTGACTCTCCCAGTGCCACCCCTGACATGCCATGTACACCCTCCACACTCCAGGTACACCTCCTCACAGTCCCAGGTGTCCCTGTGACACTCCCCGGTACCTCTGACACTCCCAGGTACACCTCTGACACTCCTAGTACACCTCAGACACTCCGCAGCCACCTCAGAAACTCCCAGGCACACCTCTGACACTCCCAGGCTACCGCTCACACTCAGGTACACCTCCTGACACCTCCATGTACACCTCCGACACTCCCGGTACACCCTGGACACTCACAGGTACCCACTGACACTCCTGGTACACCCCTCACTACCTCAGGTACACCCCTGACACTCCTGGTACCTCGACACCCCAGGTACACCTCTGACACTCCCGGTCACCTCCGATACTCCCAGGTACACCTCCGATACTCCCAGGTACACCGCCACACTCCCAGGTACTCCTCTGACACTCCCGGTTCACATTTGCCACTCCCAGGTACACCTCTGACACCCTGGTACACCTCTGACACTTCCAGGTACACCTCTGACACTCCCAGGCACACCTCTGACACTCCCAGGTACACTCCTGACACTGCCAGGTACACCTCCGACACTCTCAGGTACACCACTGAAACTCTCAGGTACACCTCTGGCACTCCCAGGTACACCTCTGACACTCCCAGGTACACCTCTGACAACCCAGGTACACCTCAGACCCTCCCAGGTACACCTAAGACACTCCCAGGTAGTCACCTCAGACACTCCCAGTTGCACCTCTCCTGACACCCCAGTTGCACCTGTGACACTCCCACACCCCTGACACTCCCAGGTACACCTCTCTGACACCCCAGGTACAACTCAGACACTCCCAGTTACACCTCCGACACTCCCAGTTACTCTTCCGACACTCCCAGTTACACCGCTGACACTCCTGTTACACCCCTGACACTCCCAGGTACACCCTTACACTCGGTATTCCTCTGACACTCCCAGGTACACCGTTGACACTCCCAGGACAGCTTACACTGCCATGTACACCCTGACACTCCATGAACACCTCGGACACTTCCAGGTACACTTCGACACTTCGGTACTTCTGGGTACACCTTGTGTAACCAATTGACCCGATACCACCCCTGGACACTCCCAGGTACACCTCTGACACTCCCTGGTAAAACTGACACTCACAGGTCACCTCAGACAATCCCAGGAACACAACTGACACTCCCAGGTACACCTCAGATACTCCCAGGTACACCTCTGACACTCCCAGGTACACCCTGACACTCCCAGGTACACCTCCTGACACTCCAGGTACACCTCCGACACTCCCGTCAGGCACCTCAGACACTCCCAGGTACAACTCTGACACTGCCAGGTACACCTCTGACACTCCCAGGTACACCTCTGACTCTCCCAGGTACACCTCTCATGCCATGTACACCCTGCACACACTTCCAGGTACACCTCTCACAGTCCCAGGTACCCGTGACACTCCCTGGTACTTCTCTGACACTCCCAGGTACACCTCAGACACTCCAGGTACACCTCAGAGCACTCCCAGGTACACCTCAGAAACTCCCAGGCACACCTCTGACACTCCCGCCACCGCTCACACTGCCAGGTACACCTCTGACACCCATGTACACCTCCTGACACCCCAGGTACACCTCTGACACTGCCAGGTACTCCACTGGACACTCCCGGTACACCCCCTGACACTCCCAGGTACACCCCTGACACTCCCAGGTACCTCGGCACCTCCCAGGTACACCTCTGACACTCCCAGGTACACCTCCGATACTCCCAGGTACACCTGATACCCCAGGTACACCGCTGACACTCCCAGGTACTCCTCTGACACCCCTGGTTCACATTTGCTACTCCTGTACACCTCTGACACTCCCTGGCACACCTCTGACACTTCCAGGCACACCTCTGACACTCCCAGGTACACCTCTCTGACACTCCCAGGTGCACACCCCTGACACTGCCAGGCACACCCACACTCCCAGGCCACCCCCTGACACTCCCAGGCACACCCCTAACACTCCCAGTTACACCCCCTGACACTCCCAGGCACCTCTGACACCCCCAGGTACACCTCCGATACCCCAGGTACACCTCATATACTCCCAGGAAACCTCTGATACCCAGGTACCCTCTGACACTCCCTGGTTCACCTCTACAATTCCCATGTACACCTCTGACACTCCCTGGTACACCCTCTGACACTCCCCAGGCACAATTCCTTGACACTCCCAGGCACACCCCTGACACTCCCACGCACACCGACACTTCCAGGTACACTCAGACACCCCAGGTACACCTCTGACACTCCCCAGGCACACCCCTGACATCCTGCAGGCACACCCTGATACTCCATGGAACACTTCCTGACACCCCAGGCACAATATCAGGTAATTCTACAGGCACACCTGACACTGCCAGGTGTATGTATATTATGTATGCTGGATTATGTATTATGTATGTATATTATGTATGTGCTCCATTTATATTTATTCAGCCTAGCTAGCAGCGGGTGGCAATGTTATTACCATATCCCACACGCTTAATTAATGTGCCTGGCGACGTATGGAAGCTGCTAATGTATCACTTGCCATACGTCGTCTATGGTAGTTGACCAAGAGCTTAGCTAGGGAGCAGTGCTACCCACCTCTGTGTACATACTCTTATCCAGTAAACCGAACCTACAAAACTATACAGGTGTTTGTGTTCTCTCCTGTATATAGAACTTATTACCCAGAATACCTAACATGGCGCAGTGCGTAGTTTTACTGGATTATTACGAGTGATTAGTGCAAGTTTGTGGAAAGCCGGCTGATGGATCCCCGCCTTGGGTCAACCCCGCGTCATCCCTCGAAGAATTTCGCAACTTTGAGCAGTGTCAGTGACAGTGATTTTCTGTGAAGTGTTTAGTGCATTGTGTGTTTCGTGCCATTCATGTGTGACCTTGTTCGAACGGATTTCCAAGGTATACGGCATGTTCTGGGCATTTGTGGGGTGTAGAGCTCAGCGCACCCTCCTCTGACCGTTTACAGAGAGCGACTGAGCTACTCCTGTCTCCACCCCCCTCCCTCACAGCGCCGCCTCCACCCCCCCTCACAGCTGGGGCGAGACGCTCTGCCTGCCTGGGACACACACACATACATGTACTAACACTTGCTGACCGCGCGGCTTCATTATATATATTTTATATATATAACCTACTTATCTGTGTATTGAATTAAATTTTTTTGTCTGAAATCTTGTTGATACGACGGGCTGACCGGTCAACACTGATTTAAGACACAGTACACAGATAAAGTAGTTATGTCTCATGCCTTACGTAGCCGTGGACCCAGCGCCTGGATGAGTCAAGCGGATGATAGTCCCCCAGAGATGGATGACCAGGCCGGCCCAGCTCCCACAACATCGCGCAGCCCTTCACCTCAACATTCAGCGTTATCTCCAGAGATAATTGCCTTAATGAAGTTTATGAGAGATGAGAGACGCGAGGATGAAGCTCACAGACGTTTGGCGGATGAGCACAGAAGGCAAGCAGAGGCAGAACGAGACCACCAACGGAGAATGGAAGACAGTGCACGGTTTGAAGCCTTGATATCTCGCCTCACTGTTAACCAAGCCCCTGGCTCTAACACTGCCTCGGTACTGAATGGTTCAGATACCTCATCCATGCTTCCTTCACGCCCCCCAGCCCCACCTAAAGCAGCAGCTCAAACACCGCCCATCTTGGAGCCTGATGTAAATTTCCAGACTTTTCGCGAATGGCGGCGGCGGTGGGCTGATTATGCTACAATGGTGGATCTCCAGAGTTTGTCACAGCCTAAACAACTCATCCAGCTGCGTATGTGCCTGTCCTTGGAAGTTCAGCGTGTCTTAGAACATACGTTGCAGGTACCCCCAACCTCTTCGCTGTCTGTAGAGGAGGTACTGGACGTTCTACAACGGCACATCAAAGGACAGCAGAATGAAGCTCTGCGCAGGAGGGAATTGTTTAGCTGCAGACAGATGGAGGGTGAGTCTTTTGACGCTTTTTATGTACGTCTTAAGAGAGCCTCGGAAGAGGTAGATATATGTTTAGGCCACCACCAGCAGTGCGAGGAGACCCAGTTGAAGCAGGTGATCTTGATGGGTGTTAAGGACGAGGAACTTGTCCAACGCCTCACCTCCCTCGACTCTTCCTCTTCTCTTCAGGATGTGTTGACGATATGTCGCTCCTATGAGGCTGCCAGGTGTGCCACCTCTGCCATCCGAGCTCCCCCTACAGCTGTACGCGCTGTTTCCCGGTACAAGAAGGACAAGAAGTCTGCTCCTACGCCTTCGCCCACCACGTCCACGCCCGGTTCATTTTGCAACAACTGTGGTAAGCAGCACGGAACACAGGTATGTCCAGCTGCTCAGTCTACCTGCAACAGTTGTGACCGTAAGGGCCACTGGTCACTCACAGTACGGTGCCCAGCCAAACGCGTCCAGTGCAATGTGTGCGGCCGTCTGGGCCACTATGACAAGTGTTGCCCTTCCAACAAACCCAAGGAACAGCGTCAACGGAAGCTTCAGCGCCCTTCTACCAGAGAGGGCCGCCCACAGTCTCCCAATCAGAGGCACGACGACCCTGGACAACGCTGGAGCCATATTAGGAATGTGTGCTCCCCCCCGCGTCCCAGGACCAAAGTTCCCCAGTACATCAGTGTCATTGTGACCTACCGCAGTGTGTCATCCCGTCTCCAGATGTTGCCCGACACCGGCGCTGATGCTACAGTCATCGGTCCCCAGCATTTGCAATGCTTGGGGCTCTCTCCAAGTGATCTAGGACCGCCCCCCAAGGATCTCCGCTTTATGGCAGATGGTTCACAGATGACCCCGGCCCTGGGTTCACTCCAAGCACAAGTCACCTTTGGCAACAGGTCGTGTCAAGCCTGGATTGATGTGCATAACGGTGTCCCGACTCCTTTGCTGTCCTACAGACATTGTCAAGAGTTGGCCATCATCTCCCAGGACTTCCCCAAACCTATTCTTGAGGTAAGACACGCCAACAGGGTGCACGAAGGGAGCAGCAACTACCCTGCTGCCGCCCTACCCCTACCTCTTGCCAGTGACACCTCTCCTTCGTGAAGGTCCCTGCTGCATCACGTCCCCACGCCTTGGCCTGCCTCACGACAGTCACCGTGGAGCTGAGGCCACCAAACGACGCACGACAGACTGTGTTCCGGCCTGGCATCGACCCCTGATCAATGCTGTCCGGTGTGCAAGCCCCGCCACGTATTACAACCCAGCCAGCAGCAGGTACCCTTTATGAGTGACGAGACAACCCCACCTGCCCTTTTTGAGTCTGTGTCGGCCGATTTTTTCAGTGTCAGAAAGTCCTTCCTGGTTATCGTCGACCGTCTCTGGTTGGCCGGTTGTCATCAAGGGCGGTAATGACACGACGTCTGCCGCCACCATCAGCAAGTTCCGCCACTACTTCCGTGAC
Source organism: Homarus americanus (assembly GCF_018991925.1). Taxonomy (NCBI): domain Eukaryota; kingdom Metazoa; phylum Arthropoda; class Malacostraca; order Decapoda; family Nephropidae; genus Homarus; species Homarus americanus. Next base: position 15,390 of record NW_024739342.1, on the reverse strand, counting down.
GTGGGCGTTCTGTACGCTCGCGAACCGACGGTGTGGAGGGCCTCAGTTCACAAGCCGGACTTTGGTTGCGTTCTCTGACCGATGGGGAGTCCGGCATGTGTTGTCATCGCCCCATTACCCGCAGTCCAACGGCCACGCTGAGGCTGCTGTCAAATCCTTGAAGCACTCTCATCCTTAAGGTGGCCCCTTCTTGGGAATATTGACTGCAGGCCTTCTGACCGGGTCTTCTTGAACCTGCAACACACTCCAACTACACCGGACGCTCCCTGCCCAGGTTTTGTATGGACGCCCCTCGTTCTGTGTCCCTTGCTCACCTCAATCCTTCTCCAAGGAGTGGCAGGCCAAGACAGAGGATTGTGGATCGCCGAGCTGCCGAACGTGTTCAGGACGTCGTCGCCCGCTACAAACGACCACGCCAGTTCTCTCTCCCCAGGCTGGAGTGTCGGCACCTTAAGTCTGCGTTCAGACCCGACCTCCTCTACGTTGGGACAAAGTAGGCGTTATTCATGGGAACTTCGCAGGTCACGGACTACCAGGGTGCGGTTACCAGTGGTCGGTGTGGTGGAGGAACCGCCGTTTCTCCGCCCCGTAACACTGCTTCTCTGCTGGCCACGCCACCAGTGTTGAGTCCCATACCCTTCCCAGTGATGAAGTCCTCGACGCTCAGAACGGATCCAGAAGAGAAAGGTCCGCTCAAGACTTTGCTATGAGCGTATAGGGGAGGGAGGTGTATGCATATGACGTATGCTGGATTATGTATTATGTATGTATATTATGTATGTGCTCCATTTATATTTATTCAGTTTAGCTAGCAGCGTGTGGCAATGTTATTAGCCATATCCCACACGCTTAATTAATGTGCCTGGCGACGTATGGAAGCTGCTAATGTATCACCATCATACGTCGTCTAAGTAGAAGGACCAAGAGCTTAGGGCTAGAGCAGTGCTACCATCTCTCAGGTACAGCTACCTATCCAGTAAACCTGAATCCCCACAAAACTATACAGGTGTTTGTGTTCTCTCCTGTATATAGAACTTATTACCCAGAATACCCACCAACACTGTGGCACACCGTGCACCTCTGACACTCCCAGGTACACCCTCACACTCCAGGTACACCTTCTGACACTCCCAGGTACAATGTGACACTCCTGTGTACACCTCTGACACTCCCAGGTACACCACTGAAACTCCCAGTACACCTCTGGCACTCCCAGGCAACACCTCTGACACTCCCAGGTACACTCTGACAATCCCAGGTACACCTCAGACACCCCAGGTACACCCCAAGACACTCCCAGTTACACCTCAGACACTCCCAGTTGCACCTCTGACACTTCCCAGGTACACCTCTGACACTCCCAGGTACATCCTTGACACTCCCAGGTACACCTCTGACACTCCCGTACACCTCTGACAATTCTGCATACCCCTGCATATCACCTCCAGTTCAAACTTCCGACACTCCTGGTTCACCGCTGACACTCCCAGTTCACCCCTGACAATTCCCAGGTCACCTCTGACACTCCCAGTTATTCCTCTGACACTCCCAGGTACACTGCTGACACTCCCAGACAGCTTAAACTGCCAGGAACACCTCTGACACTCCATGTACACCTCTGACACTTACAGGTACACCTCAGACACTACCAGGGAATCTCAGACACCCCCGTACACCTCTGACACTCCCAGGTACACTGCTGACACTCCCAGGCTACCTCTGACACTTGTGTACACCTCTGACACTGCCAGTTACACCTCAGACACTCTGGTACACCTCTGAATTCGGTACACCAATGACACTCCCAGGTACACCACTGACACTCCCAGGTACACCTCTGACACCCCAGGCACACCCCTGACACCCCAGGTACAAAACCGACACTCCCAGGTACACCAGACACTCCCAGGTACAACTCTGACACTGCCAGGTACACCTCACACTGCCAGGTACACCTCAGACACTCCCCGGAACACCTCTGACACACCCAGGTACACCCTGGACACCCCCAGGTACACCCCTGACACTCCCAGGTACACTTCAGACACCTGAGGCAACTCTGACACTGCCAGGTACACCTCTGACACCCCAGGTACACCTCTTCAGACACTCCCAGTTACACCTCCGACACTCCCAGTTACACTTCCGACACTCCCAAGCTACACCGCTGACATCCCAGTTACACCCCTGACACTCCCGTGGCACCCCTGACACTCCCAGGTACACCCCGACACTCCCAGGTACACCTCCGACACCTCCCAGGTACACCTCAGACACTCCCACGTACAACTCTGACACTCTGCCAGGTGCACCCTGACACTCCCAGGTACACCTCTGACACCCCAGGTACAAAACTGACACCCCAGGTACACCCCTCAGACACTCCCAGGAACACCTCTGACACTCCCAGGTACACCTCAGACACTCCCAGGTACACTCCTGACACTCCCAGGTACACCCCGACACTCCTGTGTACACCTCCGACACTCCCAGGTACACCTCTGACATTCCCAGGTACAACCCCTGACACTGCCAGGTACACTCTGACACTCCCAGGCACACCTTTGACACTCCCAGGTACACCTTGAGACTCCCAGGTACCTACTGACACTCCCTGGTACACCTCTGACATTCCGTGTTGCACCTCCCACACTCCCAGCTACACCCCTGACACTCCCAGGTACACCTCCTTGACTTGGTGCGGCCACCTCTGATACTCCCGGGTACCCTCTGACACTCCCAGGTACACCCCTGACACTCCCAGGTACACCTCACACTCCCTGGAACACCTCTGACACTCCCAGGCCACCTCTTGACACTCCCAGGTACACCTCCGATACTCCAGGTACACCTCCGATACTCCCAGGTACACCTCTGACACTCCCAGGTACTCCTCTGACACTCCCCTGGTACACCTTCGCTACCCTGGTGACACCTCTGACACTCCCTGGTACACCTCTCTGACACTCCAGTGTACACCTCTGACACTCCCAGGTACACCTCTGACACTACCAGGTACACCTCTGGACACTGCTAGGTACACCTCTTGACAATTCCCAGGTACACCTCTCACACTCCCAGGTACACCCTGACACTCCCAGGTACACCTCAGCACACTCCCAGGCCACCTCTGACACTCCCAGGTACACTCTGACACTCCCAGGTACACCTCTGACACTCCCAGGTCACCTCTGACACTCCCAGGTACACCTCTCTGACACTCCCAGGTACACCCCTGACACTCCCAGGTACACCTCCCAACACTCCCTGAACACCTCCGACACTTCCCAGGTACTCCTCTGACACTCTCAGGTACACCTCCGATACTCCCAGGTACACCTCCGATACTCCCAGGTACACCTCTCTGACACTCCCAGGTACTCCTTGACACTCCCTGTCTACCTGCTACTCTCGGTGCCACCTCTCGACACTCCTGGTACACCTCTGACACTCCCAGGTACACCTCTGACACTCCCAGGTACACCTCTGACACTCCCAGGTTCACCTCTGACACTGCCAGGTACACCTCTGACACTCCCAGGTACACCTCAGCCTCCCAGGTCACCTCAGACATTCCCAGGTACAACCCTGACACTGCCAGGTACACCTCTGACACTCCCAGGTACACCTTGACACTCCTGTGCCACCTTTGACACTCCCAGGTACCCACTGACACTCCCAGGTACACCTCTGACACTCCTAGGTACACTTCTCACACTCCCAGGTACACCTCCTGACACTCCCAGGTACACCTTGACACTCCCAGGTACACCTCTCTGACACTCCCAGGTACACCCCTGACACTCCTGTACACCTCTGGCACCTCAGGTACACCCTCAGACACTCCCAGGTACACCCCGGACACCCCAGGCACACCTCCGACACTCCCAGGTACACCTCTGACACTCCCAGGTACACCTCAGACACTCCCAGGTACAACTCTGACACTGCCAGGTACACCTCTGACACTCCCAGGCAACCTTGACAATTCTGCAGGTACACCTTGAGACTCCCAGGTACCTACTGACACTCCCTGGTACACCTCTGACACTCCCAGGTACACCTCCTACATTGCTACACCCTGACACTCCCAGGTACACCTCCTCTGACACTCCCAGGTACACCTCTGACACTCCCAGGTACACCTCTGACACTCCTAGGTACACCTCCGACACCCCAGGTACACCTCTGACACCTCAGGTACACCTGTGACACTCCTAGGAATTCCTCTGACACTCCCTGGTACACCTCTGACACTCCCGTACACCTCAGACACCCCTGTACACCTCTGACACTCCCAGGCACACCCTTTCATCAGTGGTTCTCACCTGACACCCCAGGCACACCCCAGATAATCCCAGGCACACCCCAGACACTCCCCAGGCACACCTCCTGACATCCCAGGCACACCTCAGACACCCCTAGGCACACCTCCCACACTGCAGGAACATCTCACACCCCAGGCACTCCCTGTGACACTCTGTTACTCTGACACCCCAGGCACACCTCTGACACTCCCAGGTACACCTCTGATATCTCTAGGCACACCTCTGACACTCCCAGGTAAACCTCCACACTCCTAGTACACCCTGACACTCCCCAGGTACACCTCTGACACTCCTAGGCATTCCTCTGACACTCCCTGGCACACCCTGACACTCCCTGGCACACCTCAGACACCCCCAGGCACACCTCTGACACTCCCAGGCAAACCTCCGATACTCCCAAGCACACGTCTGACACTCCCAGGTACACCTCCTGACACTCCAGGAATTCCCCTGACACTCCCTGGCACACCTCTGACACCCCTGGCACACCTCAGACACTCTGGTGCACCCCTGACACCCCAGGCACCCCTGACACTCCCAGGCACACCAGTGACATCCCAGGTACACCCCTGACACTCCGGTACACCACTGACACTCCCAGGCACACCTCTGGCACCCCAGGCACACCCCTGTCACTCCCAGGCACACCGCTGACACTCCCAGGCACACCCCTGAAACCCCAGGTACACCTCTGACACTTCCAGGCACACTTGACACCCCAGGTTACAAACCCGACACCCCAGGCACACCCCAGACACTCCCCAGGCACACCTGGACATTCCCAGGCACACCCCAGACACCCCAAGCACACCTCAGACACCCCAGGCACACCCGTGACATTCCCCAGGCACCCCAGACACTCCAGGCACACCCCTGACACTCCCCAGGCACACCTGACACCCCAGGCACACCAGACACTCCCCAGGTACACCTCTGACACTGCCAGGCACACCTCCACCTCCCAGATACACCTCTGACACCCCAGGCACACCGCTGTCACTCCAGGCACACCACTGACACTTCCAGGCACATCAATGACACTCCCAGGCACACCACTGACATCTCCCAGGCACACCTCTGAAACCCCAGGCACACCTCTGACATTCACAGGCACACCCCTCCGACACTCCCAGGCACACCCCAGACACTCCCCAGACACACCTCTGACACTGCCAGGTACACCCCCTGACACTCTGGTGGCACACCTCTGACACTCCCCAGGCACACCTCAGACACTCCCAGGCACACCTCTGACACTCCCAGGCACACCCCTGACACCCAGGCACACCTGACACCCTGAACATCTCCAACACTCCCCAGGTACACCTCTGACACTCCTGTACACCCCTGACACTCCCAGGCACACCCCCTGACACTCCTGACACCCCAGGTACACCTCTGACACTCCAGGTACACTCCTGATACCCCCCCAGGCACACCAGCGACACTCCCCAGGCACACCTCTGACACTCCCAGGCACACCACTGAAACCCCAGGCACACCTCTGGCACCAGCACCCTGACACCCCAGGCACACCCCACAATCCCAGGCACACCCCAGACACCCCAGGCACACCCAAGACACCCCAGTTCCACCTCAGACACTCCCAGCTGCACTCTGGACACCCCAGGCACACCTCTGGACACTCCCAGGCACATCCCTGACACCCCAGGCACACCTCTGACACTTCCAGGCACACCAGACACTCCCAGCCCAGACACACTTGTGACACTCCCCAGTTAAACTTCCAGACCAGTTTACACCCTGCTGACACTCTGTTACACCCCCTGACACACCCCCAGGTACACCCCCTGACACTCCCAGGTATTCCCTCTGACACTCCCAGGCACACCGTTGACAGACCCCAGGACAGCCCACACTGCCAGGTACACCTCTGACACTCCATGTACACCCCAGACACTTACAGGCACACCAGGTACACCTCTGACACTCCCAGGTACATCAATGACCTCCCAGGTACACCACCAGCCTCCGGAGCGCCTCTGACACCTCCAGGTACACCTCAGACACTTCAAGTACACCTCTGACACTGCCAGGTGTAAACAGCCTCCCAGGTACACCTCAGACACTCCTAGGTACCTCTGACATTCCCAGGTACACCGAACAAGTACCTCTGACACTCCCAGGTACACCACCCAACTCCCAGGTACCCCCTGACACTCCCAGGTACACCTCAGACACTCTCAGGTACGTCTATTCCCAGGTACACCCGAACACTCCAAGTACACCTCACACTCCCAGGTACACCTCCTCCTAGGTACACCAACACTCCCAGGTACACCTCTGACACTCCAGGGCACATCTGACACTGCCAGGTACTCACATTCACTGCCTCTGACACTCTCAGGTACGTCCGACACTCCCAGATACACCTCTGACACTCCCTTGAACACCCCTGACCTCCAGGTACACCTCTGACACTCAGGGTACCTCTGCACTTCCAGGTACACCTCTGACCTCCCAGGTACACCTCGATGACTCCCAGGTACACCTCTCACCTCCCAAGTCCGCCTCCGACACTCCCAGGTACAACTCCGACACTCCCAGGTAAACCTCCCGTGTACTTGGTACCTCCGAGCCTCCCATGTACACCTCTGCACTCCTGGGTATTCCTCTGACACTCCCTGGCACCTCTGACACTCACAGGTCACCTCAGACACTCCCTGGTACACCTCAGTACTCCCAGGTACACCTCTTTCACTCCTGGTTCTCCCCTGCCTCCCAGGTACACCTCAGACACTCCCAGGAACACCTCAGACACTCCCAGGTACACCTCTGACACTTCCAGGTACACCTCAGACACTCCTAGTTACACCTCTCACACTCTCAGGTACACCTCTCACACTCCCAGGTTCTCCTGTGACACTCCCTGGTATTTCTCTGACACTCCAAGGTACACTTCAGACACTCCCAGGTACACCCTTGACATTCCCAGGCACACCTCTGACACTCCCAGGGACACCGCTGACACTGCCAGGTACACCTCTGGCACTCCATGTAAACCCCCGACACTCCCAGGTACACCTGGCCTCCCAGGTACTCCACTGACACTCCCTGGTACACCCCTGACCTCCAGGTACCTGTGACACTCCCAGGTACACCTCTGACACTCCCAGGTACCTCAGACACTCCCAGGTACACTGAACACTCCAGGATACCTCTGACACTCGCAGGTGCACCTCTGACACTCCTAGGTACACCTCTGACACTCCCAGGTACAGCTCGACACTCCCAGGTATACCTCTGACACTCCAGGTACTCCTCTGACACTCCGTGGTACCCCTGACATCCCAGGTACATGACACTCCCAGGTATACCCCAGACACTCCCAGGTACTTCCTCCTAGGTACACCACCCACTTCATACTCCTCCATCCCTGAAACACCTCTAACACTCCCAGGTACATCGCTGACACTCCCAGGTACATGACAATGCCAGGTACTCCTCAGACACTGCCAGGTACAACTCCAGACACTGCCAGGTACACCTCAGACACTCCCAGGTACACCTTGACACTCCCAGGTACACCTCTGACACTCCCAGGTACACCTCTGATACTCCCAGGTACTCCCTCTGACACTCCCAGGTACACCTCCGACATTCCCAGGTACCTCTGATACTACAGGTATCATCATCCCAGGTACACCTTTGACTCCATTCTGACACTCCCATCACTGACTTTCCCAGGTACACCTCTGACACTCCTTCTCACACTCGCAGGTACACCTCCGACATTCCCAGGTACACCTCTGACCTCCAGGTACACCTCTGACACTCCCGTCACCTCTGACACTTCCAGGTACCTCTGACATCCAGGTACCTCCTCCCAGGTACTCACTGACATTCCGTGGTAAACCTCTACTTAGGTACACCGCTGACACTGCCGGGTACACCTCTGACCTCCCAGGAACTCCTCCACACTCCCAGGTACCTTCTCACTCCCAGGTACACCTCTGACATCCAGGTACACCTCTGACACTCCCAGGTACAAGCCCAGCACTCCCAGGTACACCTCTGACACTCCATGTGCACCCCCGACACTCCCAGGTACACCTCTGACACTCCCAGGTACTCCACCCAGCACTCCTGGTACCCCGACACTCCCAGGTACACCTCTGACACTCCCAGGTACACCTCCTGGCCTCCCAGGTGCCTCAGGAACTCCCAGGTACACAGAACTCCCACCCCAGACACTCTCCAGGTACACTTCTCACACTCAGGTCACACTTCCACTTCTCCAGGTCACCTCTGACCTCCCAGGTTCCCTGACACTTCCAGGTACACCTCTGACCTCCCAGGTACATGAATGACACTCCCAGGTACACCACCGACATCTCCCAGGTTCACCTCTGCTCCCACCTCTGACATTCCCAGGTACCTCCCACACTCCCAGGTACACCTCAAACACTCCCAGGTATACCTCTGACACTGCCAGGTACACCTCTGCTACTCCCAGGTACCGCCTGACACTCAGGTACCTGACACTCATAGGTACACTGACACTCCCAGGCCTCTGACTCTCCCAGGTACACTTCAGACACTCCCAGTTACCTCCGATACTCCCAGTTACACCCCTGACACTCCCAGGTACCTCTGACACTCCCAGGTACACCTCTGACAATCCCAGGTGCACCTCTGATGCTCCCAGGTGCTCCTCTGCTCCCAGGTCCCATGACACTCAGGTAACCTCGACACTCCCAGGTACACCTCTGACGCTCTCAGGTACACCTCTGACACTCGCAGGTACACCTCAGACACTCCCAGGTACATGAATAACCTCCCAGGTACACCTCCCACACTCAGGTGCCCAGCATCCAGTTACACCTCTGACACTCCCAGGTAAGCTTCAGCAATCCCAGGTACATCTCTGACACTCCCAGGTACACCCATGACCTCCCAGGTACACCTCTGACACTCTCAGGTACACCTCTGACACTCCGAGGATCATCTGGCACTCCCAGGTACACCTCTCCTACAGGTACACCACTGAGACTCCCAGGTACTCCCATGACATCCCAGGTGCAGACCAAGCACTCCCAGGTACACCACTGACATCTCCCAGTTACACCTCTGACACTCCCACCCTCTGGCACTCCCAGGTACACCTCAGACACTCCCAGTTACACCTCAGACACTCCCAAGTACACCTCTGACACTCCCACATACACCCCTGACACTCCCAGTTACCCCTGACCTCCTGGTACCTCCACCTCCCAAGTTACACCCCAGCACTCCCAGGTACCTGGCCTCCCAAATACACGCTGTCACTCCCATGCCTCTGACACTTCCAGCCCTGACACTTCCAGGTAGCACCTCTGACACTCCCAGGTACAGGGCAACACTCCCAGGTGCACCTCTGACCTCCCAGGTACACTTGACCTCCCAGTTACACCTCCGGCACTCCTGGTACACCTCCGACACTCCAAGGGACACCTCTGACACTCCCAGGTACCTCTGACACTTCCAGCCTGACACTTCCAGGTACACCTCTGACACTCCCAGGTACAGGAATGACTCTCAGGTGCCTCTGCACTCCCAGGTTCTGCTTCCTCCAGACACCTCCGACACTCCAGTTACACCCTGACCTCCCAGGAACACCTCTGACACTCCCATGTGCATGAATGACACTCCCAGGTACCATTGACATCTCCCGGTACACCTCTGACCTCCCAGGTACACCATCTCCCAGGTACCTCTCACACTCCCAGGTACCTCTGACATTCCCAGGTACCTCCCCACTCCCAGGTACACCTCAAACACTCCCAGGTACACCTCCCCAGCCTCCCAGGTACCTCTGACAATCCCAGGCCTCTGATCTCCCAGGTACTCCTCTGACACTCCCAGGTACACCACCCAGCACACCCAGGTAAACCTCTGACGCCTCCAGGTACCTCTGACGCTCTCAGGTACCTCTGACCTCGCAGGTACACCTCGAACCTCCCAGGTACATGAACAACCACTCCCAGGTACACCTCTGACCTCCCAGGTACCTTCTGACACTCCCAGTTACACCTCTGACCTCCCAGGTAAACTTCTGACAATCCCAGGTACATCTCTGACCTCCCAGGTACACCATGACACTCCCAGGTACACCTCCCCAGCCTCCTCAGGTACACCTCCCAGGCCTCCCAGGATCATCTGACTTGCTCCAGGTACACCTCTCCTTGCTCCCAGGTACACCACTGAGACTCCCAGGTACTCCCATGGCCTCCCAGGTTCATGAACCAGCACTCCCAGGTACACCACTGACATCTCCCAGTTACACTCCCAGGGACACCTCTGACACTCCCAGGTACACCTCAGACACTCCCAGTTACACCTCAGACACTCCCAAGTACACCTCAGCCTCCCCATCCCTGACCCCAGTTACACCAGCACTCCTGGTACCTCCGACCTCCCAGGTACACCACTGCTCCCAGGACACCTGCTGACCTCACCACACCGCCCGTCACTCCAGGTACACCTCTGACACTTCCAGCCCTGACACTTCCAGGTACCTCTGACACTCCCAGGTACAGGAATGACACTCCCAGGTACAGGGCCTCTCAGGTACACCTCTGACCTCCCAGGTACACTTCTACAGCCTCCCAGTTACCTCCGGCCTCCCAGTTACACCCCTGACCTCCGAACACCTCTGACACTCCCATGTACATGAATGACACTCCCAGGTACACCATTGACATCCTCCAGGTACCTCACACCTCCCAGGCACCACTGACATCTCCCAGGCACCTCTGCACTCCCAGGTACACCTCTGACATTCCCAGGTACACCTCCCACACTCCCAGGTACACCTCACAACTCCCAGGTATACATCTGACACTGCCAGGTACACCTCTACCACTCCCAGGTACACCTGGCTACTACCAGGTACACCCCTGACACTCATAGGTACACCGCTGACACTCCCAGGTACACCTCTGACTCTCCCAGGTACACTTCTGACACTCCCAGTTACACCTCCGATGCTCCCAGTTACCCCTGACTGCTCCCAGGTACACCTCACAACCTCCCAGGTACACCTCTGACAATCCCAGGTACACATCTGATGCTCCCAGGTACCCTCTGCCTCCCAGGTACACCCGCACCTCCCAGGGTTGCCTCCCAGGCACCCCTGACACTCCCAGGTACACCTCCCAGCACTCCCAGGTGCTCCTCTGATGCTCCCAGGAATTCCTCTGACTCCCAGGTACACCTCTCAGCCTCCCAAGTACACCCCTGGCACTCCCAGGTACAAAGCAGCACTCCCAGGCACACCTCAGACACTCCCAGGTACACCTCAGACTCTCCCAAGTACACCTCTGGCACTCCCAGGTACACCCTTGACACTCCCAGGTGCACCCTTACACTCCTGGTACACCTCCGACACTCCCAGGTACCTCTGACCTCCCAGGTACACCTCTGACCTCCCAGGTACACCACTGTCATTCCCAGGTACACCTCTGATACTTCCAGCCCTGACACTTCAGGTACCTTCTGACCTCCCAGGTACACTTAGACACTCCCTACTTGACACTCCCAGGTACTCTGGCCTCCCAGGTACATCTCAGACACTCCCAAGTTACACTGCTCCCAGGCTACACCTCAGCCTCCCATGTACATAGACACCTCCCAGGTACACCACTGACATCTCCCAGGTACCTCTGACCTCCCAGGTACCTCACCGACCTCCCAGTACACCTCCCCTGACACTCCCAGGTACACGCTGTCATTCCCAGGTACACCTCTGATACTTCCAGCCACACTTCCAGGTACACCTCTGACACTCCCAGGTATATGAACCAGCACTCCCAGGTACACCTCTGACACTACCCAGGTGCACCTCTGACACTCCCAGGTGCCTCAGACACTCCCAGTTACACCTCCACACTCCCAGTACACCTCCCACACTCCCAGGTTTCACCCTGACACTCCCAGGACACCCCTGACACTCCCAGGTACCCCTGACACTCATGGGTACGCTGACACTCCCAGGTACACCTCTGACACTCCCATACACCCCTGCACTCCCAGTTACACCCCTGACCTCCCTGGTGCACCTCCGACACTCCCAGGTACACCACTGACCTCCCAGGTACACCACTGACCTCCCAAATACACGCTGTCACTCCCAGGTACACCTCTGACACTTCCAGCCTGACACTTCCAGGTACACCTCTGACACTCCCAGGTACAGGAGCCAGCCTCCCAGGTACCTCGGCCTCCCAGGTACACTTCTGTCACTCCCAGTTACACCTCCGACCTCCCTGGTACACCTCCATACTCCCAGGTACACCTCTCAGCACTCCCAGGTACACCTCTGACACTTCCAGCCTGACACTTCCAGGTACACCTCCTGACACTCCCAGGTACAGAGACCAACCTCCCAGGTACAAGACCAACACTCTCAGGTGCACTTCTGACCTCCCAGGTACCTTCTGACCTCCCAGTTCACCTCCGACACTCCCAGTTACACCCCGACCTCCCAGGAACACCTCTGGCCTCCCATGTGCATGAATCACACTCCCAGGTACACCATTGACATCTCCCAGGTGCCTCTGACCTCCCAGCTACACCTCCCAGCATTCCCAGGTACACCTCCGGCTGCTCCCAGGTACACCACTGACATCTCCCAGTTACCCCTGACACTCCCAGGTACACCTCTGACACTCCCAGGTACACCGCTGTCCTCCTAGGTACACCTCTGACACTTCCAGCCTGACACTTCCAGGTACACCTCTGACACTCCCAGGTACATGAACAACACTCCCAGGTACACCACTGACATCTCCCAGGTACACCTCTGACCTCCCAGGTACACCTCTGACATTCCCAGGTACACCTCCCACCACTCCCAGGTGCCACCTCAAACATTCCCAGGTATGCCTCTGACACTGCCAGGTACACCTCTAACACTCCCAGGTACGCCCATCTCCTAGGTACACTTCCTGACACTCCCAGTTACCTCCGACACTCCCAGTTACACCTGACACTCCCAGGAACACCTCCTGGCCTCCATGTACATGAGCAAACCTCCCAGGTACACCATTGACATCTCCCAGGTACACCTCTGACACTCCCAGGTACACCACTGACATCTCCCAGGTACACCTCTGACCTCCCAGGTACCTCTGACATTCCCAGGTACACCTCCCACACTCCCAGGTACACCTCAGCACTCCCAGGTATACATCTGACACTGCCAGGTACACCTCCTAACACTCCCAGGTACAACACTGCATTTTACCCCAGCACTCATAGGTACCGCTGCCACTCCCAGGTACACCTCTGGCTCTCCCAGGTACACTTCTGACACTCCCAGTTACACCTCCCATGCTCCCAGTTACACCCCTGACCTCCCAGGTACACCTCTGACCACTCCAAGGTACACCTCTGACAATCCCAGGTACACATCTGATACTCCCAGGTGCCCTCCCTGACACTCCCAGCACCCATGACACTCCCAGGGACACCTTTGACTCCAGGTACACCCCTGACCTCCCAGGTGCACCTCCTGACACTCCAGGTACTCCTCTGATGCTCCCAGGAATTCCTCTGACACTCCCAGGCCACCTCTGACACTCCCAAGTACACCTCTGACCTCCCAGGCCTAGCAGCACTCCCAGGCACCTCAGACCTCCCAGGTACCTCAGACTTCTCCCATACACCTCTGCTCCAGGACACCGGCTTGCTCCCAGGTACACCCCTTACACTCCTGGTACACCTCCACTCCCAGGTACCTCCCAACCTCCCAGGTACCTCTGACACTCCCAGTACACCACTGTCATTCCCAGTACACCTCTGATGCTTCAACCTGACACTTCAGGTACACTTCTGACCTCCCAGGTACATAGACAGCCTCCCAGGTACCTATGACACTCCCAGGTCACCTCTGACACTCCCAGGTACATCTCCAGACACTCCCAGTTACACCCTGACACTCCCAGGTACACCTCTGACACTCCCATGTACATGAATAGCCACTCCCAGGTACACCGCAATCTCCCAGGTGCACTCCTGCACTCCCAGGTACACCTCTGACACTCCTAGGTACACCTCTGACCTCCCAGGTACACCACTGTCATTCCCAGGTACACCTCTGATACTTCCCCCTGACACTTCCAGGTACCTCTGACCTCCCAGGTATGTGAATGACTCCCAGGTACCTCTGTGCTACCCAGGTACACCTCCCTGACACTCCCAGGTACCTCCAGACACTCCCAGTTACACCTCCGACACTCCCAGTTACACCTCTGACACTCCCAGTTTCACCCCTGACCTCCCAGGTACACCTGACACTCCCAGGTACACCCCTGACACTCAGGTACACCGCTGACACTCCCAGGTACACCTGGCCTCCCAGTACACTCTGACACTCCCAGTTGCACCCCGTGCTCCCAGTTACACCCCAGCGCTCCCAGTTACACCTCTGACTCCAGGTACACCTCTGACACTCCCAGTACCCACCTCTCACTCCCAGGTCACACCCTAGAACTCCCAGGTACACCCTGACACTCCCAGGTACACCACCCACTCCCGGTACACCACTGACACTCCCAGGTACACCTCTGACACTCCCAGGTACACCTCTGCCTTGCTCCCAGGTACACCTCTGACCTCCCAGTTACACCTCAGTGCTCCCAGGTACACCTCTGTGCTCCCAGGTACCTGACACTCCCAGTTACACCCTGACTCCCTGGTACACTCCGACACTCCCAGGGCCACCACCTGACCTCCCAGGTACACCTCTGACCTCCCCAAACCTGCCTCCCAGTACCTCTGACTTCCCAGCCCTGACCTTCCAGGTACACCTCTGACACTCCCAGGTACAGGAGCCAACACTCCCAGGTGCACCTCGACACTCCCATTTGCCTTCTGACACTCCCAGTTACACCTCCGACACTCCCAGTTACACCCCAACCTCCCAGGAACACCTCTGACACTCCCATGTACGCCAGGCCAACACTCCCAGGTACACCATGACATCTCCCAGTACACCTCTGACCTCCCAGCTACACCTCTGACATTCCCAGGTACACCTCCGACACTCCCAGGTACACCA
>NW_024739341.1:0-15645 GCF_018991925.1 Homarus americanus | reverse complement strand
CTAATCGAGTATAAAAATGTCCACTGGTCCATTGTAACAAAGCCCCCTGATCGAGTATAAAAAAGCCCCCTTGCCCAGAATAAAAAAGTCCCTAGATCGAGCATACCAAAGACCCCTCATCGAGTATAACAAAGTCCCTTGATCGAGTATAGCAAAGGGCCCTGCTCGAGTAAGACAAAGTCCCCTGATCGAGTATAACAAAGTCCCCTGATCGAGTATTACATAACCCCTGATCGAATATAACAAAGTCCCTGGTGGAGTATTACAAAGTCCACTGATCGAGTATCACAAAGTCTCCTGGTCGAGTATATCAAAGTTTTCTAATCGAGTATAAAAAGGCCCCTCGTCGAGAATAACAAAGTCCCCGGATCGAGTGTAACATATCACCTGATCGAGTATAACAAAGTCTTCCGGTCGAGTATAACAAAGTCCCCTGATCGAGTAAGACAAATTCCCCTGATCAAGTACAAAAAAGTCCCCTGGTCGAGTATAACAAAGTCCCCTAATCGAGTATAACAAAGTCCCCTGGTCGACTATAGCAAAGTCCCCTGGTCGAGTATAATAAAGTCCCCTCATCGAGTATAACAAAGGCCCCTAATCGAGTATAACAAAGTCTCCTGATCCCATATAACAAAGTCCCCTGATCGAGTATAACAAAGTCCCCTGGTTGAGTATAACAAAGTCCCCTGATCGAGTATAACATATCTCCTGATTGAGTATCACAAAGTCCTCTGGTCGAGTATAAAGAAGTCCCCTGATCGAGTATAACAAAATCCCTTGGTCGAGTATAACAAAGTCCCCTCATCGAGTATAACAAAGTCCATTGGTCAAGTATAAAAAAGATCCCTGGTCGAGTATAACAAAGTCCCTTGATCGAGTATAACAATGTCCCCTGGTCGAGTATAACAAAGTCCCATGATCGAGTATAACAAAGTCCCCTGGTCCAGTATAACAAAGTCCCCTGATCGAGTATAACATATCCCTTGATCGAGTATTACAAAGTCTCCTGGCCCAGTATAACAAAGTCCCCAGATCGAGCGTAACAAAGTCCCCTGATCGATTATAACAAAGTCCCCAAGTCGAGTATATCAAAGGCCCTGATCGAATGAGACAAAGTCCCTTGATCGAGTATAACAAAGTCCCCTGATCGAGTATAACAAAGCCCCCTGGACGAGTATAACAAAGATCCCAGATCGTGTATAACAAAGTCCCCTGATCGAGTATTACATATCCCCTGATCGAATATAAGAAAGTCCCTGGTGGAGTATAGGAAAGTCCCCTGATCGAGTATCACAAAAGCCCCTAATCGAGTATAACAAAGTCTCCTGATCGCATATAACAAAGTCCCCTGATCGAGTATAACAAAGGCCTCTGGTCGAGTATAACAAAGTCCCCTGATCGAGTATAACAAAAGTCCCCTGATCAAGTATAACAACGTCCCCTGATCGAGTATAAAAATGTCCCCTGGTCCACTGTAACAAAGTCCCCTGATCGAGTATAAAAAAGTTCCTTGGCCCAGTATAACAAAGTTCCTAGATCAAGCATACCAAATTTCCCTGATCGAGTATAGCAAAGTCCCCTGATCGAGTATAACAAAGCCCCCTAGACGAGTATAACAAAGTTCTCTCATCTAGTATAACAAAATCCCCTCATCGAGTATAACAAAGCCCCCTGGATGAGAATAACAAAGTTCACTGATCGAGTATAACAAAGTCCCCTGAACGAGTATAACAAAGTCCCCTGCTCCAGTATAACAAAGACCCCTGATCGAGTATAACATATCCCCTGATCGAGTATAACAACGTCTCCTGGCCCAGTTTAACAAATTCCCCAGATCGAGCATAACAAAGTCCCCTAATCGATTATAACAAAGTCCCCTGGTCGAGTATAACAAAGGTTCCTCATCAAGTAAGACAAAGTCCCCTCATCGAGTATAACAAAGTCCTCTGATGCTAGTATAACAAAGCCCCCTGGACGAGTATAACAAAGTCCCCTGAACCGAGTATAACAAAGTCCCCTCATCGAGTATAACATATCCCCTGATCGAGTATAACAAGTACCTGGTGGAGTATAAGAAAGTCCCCTGGTCGAGTATAACAAAGTTTTCTAATCGAGAATAACACAGGCCCCTGGTCGAGTATAACAAAGTCCTCTGATCAAGTATAACAAAGTCCCCTGATCGAGTATAACAAAGTCCCTTAATCAAGTATAACAAAGTCCCCTGATCGAGTATAACAAAGTCCCCTGATCGAGTATAACATATCCCCTGATCGATTATAACAAAGTCCCCTGGTCGAGTATAACAAAGTCCCCTGTTCGAGTCTAACATTAAATCCCCTGATCGAGTATAACAAAAGTCCAGTGATCGAGTATAACAAAGTCCCCTGATCGAGTATAAAAAAGTCCCCTGGCCCGGTATAACAAAGTCCCCATATCGAGCATAACAAAGTACCCTGATCGATTATAACAAAGTCCCCTGGTCGAGTATAGCAACGGGCCCTGATCGAGTAAGACAAAGTCCTCTGATCGAGTATAACAAAGTCCCCTGATCGAGTATAAAAAAGCCCCCTAGACGAGTATAGCAAAGTCCCCTGATCGAGTATAACAAAGTCCGCTGATTGAGTATAAAAAAGTCCCCTGGCCCAGTATAACAAAGTCCCCTGGTCGAGTATAGCAAAGTCCCCTGATCGAGAAAAACAAAGCGTCCTCATCGAGTATAACAAAGTCCCCTTATCGAGTATAACAAAGACCCCTCATCGAGTATAACAAAGTTCATTGGTCAAGTATAAAAATGTTCCCTGGTCGACTATAACAAATTCCCCTGTTCGAGTATAACAAAGTCCCCTGGTCGAGTATAGCAAAGTCCCCTGATCGAATAAGACAAAGCCTCCTGTTCGAGTATAACAAAGTCCCCTAATCGAGTATAACAAAGCCCCCTGCTCGAGTATAAAAAAGTCCCTAATCGAGTATAACAAAGGCCCCTGTTCGAGTATAACAAAGTCCCCTGATCGAGTGTAACAAAAGTCCCCTAATCGAGTATAACAAAGTCCCCTAATCGAGTATAAAAATGTCCTCTGGTCCATTGTACCAAAGCCCCCTAATCGAGTATAAAAAAGCCCCCTTGCCCAGAATAAAAAAGTCCCGAGATCGAGCATACCAAAGACCCCTCATCGATTATAACAAAGTCCCCCGGTCGAGTATAGCAAAGGGCCCTGCTCGAGTAAGACAAAGTCCCCTGATCGAGTATAACAAAGTCCCCTCATCGAGTATTACATATCCCCTGATCGAATATAACAAAGTCCCTGATGGAGTATAACAAAGTCCACTGATCGAGTATCACAAAGTCTCCTGGTCGAGTATAACAAAGTTTTCTAATCGAGTATAAAAAGGCCCCTCGTCGAGAATAACAAAGTCCCCGGATCGAGTGTAACATATCACCTGATCGAGTATAACAAAGTCTTCCGGTCGAGTATAACAAAGTCCCCTGATCGAGTATAACAAAGACCCCTCATCGAGTATAGCAAAGTCCGTTGGTCAAATATAGTAAAGTCCACTCATCGAGTATAACAAAGTCCCCCGATCGAGTATAACAAAGGCCTCTGGTCGAGAAAGACAAATTCCCCTGATCAAGTATAAAAAAGTCCCCTGGTCGAGTATAGCAAAGTCCCCTGGTCGAGTATAATAAAGTCCCCTCATCGAGTATAACAAAGGCCCCTAATCGAGTATAACAAAGTCTCCTGATCGCATATAACAAAGTCCCCTGATCGAGTATAACAAAGTCCCCTGGTTGAGTATAACAAAGTCCCCTGATCGAGAATAACATATCTCCTGATTGAGTATAACAAAGTCCTGGTCATCACGATCGAGTATAACAAAGTCCATTAGTCAAGTATAAAAAAGATCCCTGGTCGAGTATAACAAAGTCCCTTGATCGAGTATAACAATGTCCCCTGGTCGAGTATAGCAAAGTCCCCTGATCGAGTATAACAAAGCCTCCTGATCGAGTATAACACAGTCCCCTGATCGAGTATAACAAACTCCCCTGATCGAGTATAACAAAGGCTTTTGATCGAGTATCACAAAGCCCCCTGATCGAGTATAACAAAGTCCCCTGATCGAGTATAACAAAATCCCATTATCGAGTACAACAAAGTCCCCTGGTCGAGTATAACAAAGTCCCCAGTTCGAGTCTATCAAAGTATCCTTATCGAGTATAACAAATTCCCCTTATCGAGTATAACAAAGTTCCCTTATCGAGTATAGCAAAGTCCCCTAATCGAGTATAACAAAGGCCCCTGGTCGAGTATAACAAAGTCCCCTGATCGAGTGTAACAAAAGTCCCTTGATCGAGTATAACAAAGTCCCCTGATCGAGTATAAAAATGTCCTTTGGACCAGTGTAACAAAGTTCCTTATCGAGTATAAAAAAGTTCCCTGGCCTAGTATAACAAAGTCCCTAGATCGAGCATACCAAAGTCCCCTGATCGTTTATAACAAAGTCTCCCGGTCGAGTATAGCAAAGGGCCCTGATCGAGTAAGACAAAGTCCCCTGATCGAATATAACAAAGTCCCCTGATCGAGTATAAAAAAGCCCCTAGACGAGTATAACAAAGTATTCTGGTCAAGTATAACAAAGTCCCCTAATCGAGTATAACAAAGTCCCCTGGTCGAATACTAGCAAAGTCCCCTGGTCGAGTATAACAAAGCCTCCTCATCGAGTATAACAAACTGCCCTAATCGAGTATAACAAAGTCCCCTAATCGAGTATAACAAAGTCCCTGGACGAGTATAACAAAGTTCCCTAAGAGAGTATAACAAAGTCCCCTGGTCGACTATAGCAAAGTCCCCTGGTCGACTATAGCAAAGTCCCCTGGTCGAGTATAACAAAGGCCCCTCATCGAGTATAACAAAGTCCATTTGTCAAGTATAAAAAAGTTCACTGGTCGAGTATAACAAAGTCCCCTAATCAAGTATACCAAAGTCCCCTTTTCGAGTATAGCAAAGTCCCCTGATGGAGTATAACAAAGCCTCCTGATCGAGTATAACAAAGTCCCCTAATCGAGTATAACAAAGCCCCCTGCTCGAGTATAACGAAGTCCCCTGGTCGAGTATAGCAAAGTCCCCTCATCGAGTATAACAAAGCCTCCTCAACGAGTATAACAAAGTCCCCTGATCGAGTATAACAAAGCTCCCTGCTCGAGTATAACAAAGGCCCCTGATCGAGTCCAAAAAAGGCCTCTAATCGAGTATAACAAAGTCCCCTGATCTAGTATAACAAAGGCCCCTAATCGAGTATAACAAAGGCCCCTCATCGAGTATAAGAAAGTCACCTGATCGAGTATAACAAAGCCGCATTATCGAGTATAACAAAGTCCCGTTGTCGAGTATAACATATCCCCTGATCGAGTATAACAAAGGCCCTGGTGGAGTATAACAAAGTCCCCTGGTCGAGTATAACAAATTTTTCTAATCGAGCATAACAAAGGCCCCTTGTCGAGTATAACAATGTCCTCTGATCAAGTATTACAAAGTCCCCTGATCGGTTATAACAGAGTCCCCTAATCAAGAATAACAAAGTCCCCTAATCGAGTATAGCAAAGTCCTCTGTTCGAGTATAACATATCCCCTGATCGAGTATAACAAAGTCCTCTGGTCGAATATGACAAAGTCCCCTGATCGAGTACAACAAAGTCCCCTGGTCGAGTATAACAAAGTCCCCTGATCGAGTATAACAAAGACCCCTCGTCGAGTATAGCAAAGTCCATTGGTCAAATATAGGAAAGTCTCCTGATCAAGTATAAAAAGTCCCCTGGTCGAGTAAAACAAAACCCCCTCATCAAGTATAACAAAGGCCCCTAATCGAATATAACAAAGTCCCCTGATTGAGTATAACAAAGTCCCCTGATCGAGTATAACAAAGTCCTCTGGTTGAGTATAAAAAAGTCCCCTGATCGCGTATAACAAAGTCCCCTGGTCGTGTATAACAAAATCTCCTGATCGAATATAACAAAGTCCCCTCTACCGAGTATAACAAAGTCCCTTGATCGAGTATAACATATACCCTGATCAAGTATAACAAAGGCCCTGGTGGAGTATAACAAAGTCCCCTGGTCGAGTATAACAAAGTTTTCTAATCGAGCATAACAAAGGCCCCTGGTCAAGTATATCAAAGTCCTCTGATCAAGTATAACAAAGTCCCCTAATCGAGTATAACAAAGTCCCCAAATCAAATATAACAATGTCCCCTGATCGAGAATAAGAAAGTCCCCTGATCAAGCATAACATATCCCTGATCGAGTATAACAAAGTCCCCTGATCGAGCATAACAAAGTCCTCTGGTCGAGTATAATCAAAACCCCCTCATCAAATATAACAAAGGCCCCAAATCCAGTATAACAAAGGCCCCTCATTGAGTAGAACAAAGTCCATTGGTCAAGTATAAAAAAGTCCCCTGGTTCGAGTATAACAAAGTCCCCTAATCGAATATAACAAAGTCCTCTGGTCGAGTATCAAAAAGTCCCCTGATCGAGTATAACAAAGTCCCCTGCTCGAGTATAACAAAGTCCCCTGATCGAGTATAACAAAGTCCCCTAATCGAATATAACTAAGTCCTCTGGTCAAGTTTAAAAAAGTCCCCTGGTCGAGTATAACAAAGTTTCCGGTTCGTTTATAACAAAGTCCCCGGGTCGAGGATAGCAAAGTCCCCTGATTGAATAAGACAAAGCCTCCTGATCGAGTATAACAAAGTCCCCTAATCGAGTATAACAAAGCCTCCTGATCGAGTATAACAAAGTCCCCTCATCGAATATAACAAAGCCCCCTGCTCGAGTATAAGAAAGTCACCTGATCGAGTATAACAAAGTCTCCTGATCGAGTATAACAAAGGCCCCTCATCGATTCCAAAAAAGGCCCCTAATCGAGTGTAACAAATTCCCCTGATCTAGTATAACAAAGGCCTCTGATCGAGTATAACAAAGTCCCCTGTTCGAGTATAACAAAGTCCCCTGGTCGAGTATAGCAAAGTCCCCTGATCGAATATAACAAAGCGTCCTGATCGAGTATAACAGAGTCCCCTAATCGAGTATAACAAAGCCCCCTGCTCGAGTATAACAAAGTCCCCTGGTTGAGTATAGCAAAGTCCCTTGATCGAGTATAAAAAAGTCCCCTAATCGAGTCCAAAAAGGCCTCTAATCGAGTATAACAAAGTCCCCTGATCTAGTATAACAAAGGCCCCTTATCGAGTATAACAAAGACCCCACATCGAGTATAACAAAGTCCCCTGTTCGAGTATAACAAAGTCCCCTGGTAGAGTATAACAAAGTCCCCTATTCGAGTCTAACAAAGTCCCCTTATCGAGAATAACAAATTCCCCTTATCGAGTATAACAAAGTCCCCATATCGAGTATAACAAAGTCCCCTAATCGAGTATAAAAAAGGCCCCTGGTCGAGTATAACAAAGTCCCCTGATCGAGTGTAACAAAAGTCCCCTAATCGAGTATAACTAAGTCCCCTAATCGAGTATAAAAATGTCCTCTGGTTCAGTGTAACAAAGTCCCCTGATCGAGGATAAAAATGTCCTCTGGTCCAGTGTAACAAAGTCCCCTGATCGAGTATAAAAAAGCCCCCTTGCCCAGAATAACAAAGTCCCTAGATCGAGCATACCAAAGACCCTTGATCGATTGTAACAAAGTCCCCCGGTCGAGTATAGCAAAGGGCCCTGATCGAGTAAGACAAAGTCCCCTGATCGAGTACAACAAAGTCCCCTCATCGAGTATAACAAAGCCCCCTGGATGAGAATAACAAAGTTCACTGATCGAGTATAACAAAGTCCTCTGATCAAGTATAACAAAGTCCCCTGCTCCAGTATAACAAAGTCCCCTGATCGAGTATAACATATCCCCTGATCGAGTATAACAACGTCTCCTGGCCCAGTTTAACAAATTCCCCAGATCGAGCATAACAAAGTCCCTAATCGATTATAACAAAGTCCCCTGGTCGAGTATAACAAAGGTTCCTCATCGAGTAAGTCAAAGTCCCCTCATCGAGTATAACAAAGTCCTCTGATGCTAGTATAACAAAGCCCCCTGGACAAGTATAACATATCCCCTGATCGAGTATAACAAAGTCCCCTGAACCGAGTATAACAAAGTTCCCTGATCGAGTATAACATATCCCCTGATCGAGTATAACAAGTCCCTGGTGAAGTATAAGAAAGTCCCATGGTCGAGTATAACAAAGTTTTCTAATCGAGCATAACACAGGCCCCTGGTCGAGTATAACAAAGTCCTCTGATCAAGTATAACAAACTCCCCTGATCGAGTATAACAAGTCCCCTAATCAAGTATAACAAAGTCCCCTGACCGAGTATAACAAAGTCCCCTGATCGAGTATAACATATCCCTGATCGATTATAACAAAGTCCCCTGGTCGAGTATAACAAAGTCCCCTGTTCGAGTCCAACATTAAATCCCCTGATCGATTATAACAAAAGTCCAGTGATCGAGTATTACAAAGTCCCCTGATCGAGTATAAAAAAGTCCCCTGGCCCGGTATAACAAAGTCCCCATATCGAGCATAACAAAGTACCCTGATCAATTATAACAAAGTCCCCTGGTCGAGTATAGCAAAGGGCCCTGATCGATAAGACAAAGTCCTCTGATCGAGTATAACAAAGTCACCTGATCGAGTATAACAAAGTTCCCTTTAGAGTATAACAAAGTCCCCTGATCGAGTATAACAAAGTCCCCTTGTTGAGTATAACAAAGTCCCTTGATCAAGTATAACATATTCCATGATTGTGTATAACAAAGTCCTCTGGTCGAGTATAAAAAAGTCCCCTGGTCGAGTATAACAAAGTCCCCTCATCGAGTAAAACAAGGGCCCTTCATCGAGTATAACAAAGTCCATTGGTCAAGGATAAAAAAGTTCCCTGGTCGAGTATAACAAAGTCCACTAATCGAGTATAACAAAGTCCCCTGGTCGAGTATAGCAAAGTCCCCTGATCGAGTATAACAAAGCCTCCTCATCGAGTATAACAAAGTCCCCTAATCGAGTATAACAAAGCCCCCTACTCGAGTATAACAAAGTCCCCTGGTCGAGTGTAGCAAAGTCCCCTGATCGAGTAAAACAAAGCCTCCTGATCGAGTATAACAAAGTCCCCTGATCGAGTATAACAAAGCCCCCTGCTCGAGTATAACAAAGTCCCCTGATTGAGCCCAAAAAAGGCCTCTAATCGAGTATAACAAAGTCCCCTGATCTAGTATAACAAAGGCCCCTCATCGAGTATAACAAAGGCCCCACATCGAGTATAAGAAGGTCCCTGATCGAGTATAACAAAGCCGCCAAATCGAGTATAACAAAGTCCCCTGGTCGAGTATAACAAAGTCCCCTGTTCGAGTCTAACAAAGTCCCCTTATCGAGTATAACAAATTCCCCTTATCGAGTATAACAAAGTCCCCTTATCGAGTATAACAAAGTCCCCTAATCGAGTATAACAAAGTTTCCTGATCGAGTTTAACAAAAGTCCCTTGATCGAGAATAACAAAGTCCCCTAATCGAGCATAAAAATGTCCCCTGGTCCAGTGTAACAAAGTCCCCTGATCGAGTATAACAAAGTCCCATAATCAAGTATAACAAAGTCCCCTGATCGAGTATAACAAAGCCGCCTGATCGAGTATAACATATCCTTTGATCGAGTATAACAAAGTCCTCTGGTCGAGTATGACAAAGTCCCCTGATCGAGTATAACAAAGTCCCCTGGTCGAGTATAACAAAGTCCCCTGATCGAGTATAACCAAGGCCCCTCATCGAGTTTAGCAAAGTCCATTGGTCATATATAGGAAAGTCCACTGATCGAGTATAACAAAGTCCCAGATCAAGCATAACAATGTCCCCTGATCGATTCTAACAAAGTCTCCTGGTCGAGAATAGCAAAGGGCCCTGTCCGAGTAAGACAAAGTCCCCTGATCGAGTATAACAAAGTCCCCTAATCGAGTATAACAAAGCCCCCTGGACGTGTATAACAAAGTTCCCTGATCGAGTATAACAAAGTCCCATGTTCGAGTATAACAAAGTCCCCTGGTCCAGTATAACAAAGTCCCCAGATCGAGCGTAACAAAGTCCCCTGATCGATTATAACAAAGTCCCCAGATCGAGTATAACAAAGGCCCTGATCGAATGAGACAAAGTCCCCTGATCGAGTATAACAAAGTCCCCTGATCGAGTATAACAAAGCCCCGTGGACGAGTATAACAAAGATCCCTGATCGTGTATAACAAAGTCCCCTGATCGAGTATTACATATCCCCTGATCGAATATAAGAAAGTCCCTAGTGGAGTATAAGAAAGTCACCTGATCTAGTATCACAAAGGCCCCTAATCGAGTATAACAAAGTCTCCTGATCGCGTATAACAAAATCCCGTGATCGAGTATAACAAAGGCCCCTGGTCGAGTTTAACAAAGTCCCCTGATCGAGTGTAACAAAAGTCCCCTGATCAAGTATAACAAAGTCCCCTGATCGAGTATAAAAATGTCCCTGATCGAGTATAAAATTATTCGAGGTATAACAAAGTCCCCTGATCGAGTATAACAAAGTCCCCTGATCGAGTATAACAAATCCCCTGATCGATTATAAGAAAGTCCCCTGGTCGAGTATAACAAAGTCCCCTGTTCGAGTCTAACATTAAATCCCCTGATCGAGTATAACAAAAGTCCAGTGATCGAGTATAACAAAGTCCCCTGATCGAGTATAAAAAAGTCCCCTGGCCCGGTATAACAAAGTCCCCATATCGAGCATAACAAAGTACCCTGATCAAGTATAACAAAGTCCCCTGATCAAGTATAACAAAGTCCCCTGGTCGAGTATAACAAAGTCCCCTGATCGAGTATAACAAATCCCCTGATCGATTATAAGAAAGTCCCCTGGTCGAGTATAACAAAGTCCCCTGTTCGAGTGTAACATTAAATCCCCTGATCGAGTATAACAAAAGTCCAGTGATCGAGTATAACAAAGTCCCCTGAACGAGTATAAAAAAGTCCCCTGGCCGGTATAACAAAGTCCCCATATCGAGCATAACAAAGTACCCTGATCGATTATAACAAAGTCCCCTGGTCGAGTATAGCAAAGGGCCCTGATCGAGTAAGACAAAGTCCTCTGATCGAGTATAACAAAGTCCACTGATCGAGTATAAAAAGCCCCCTAGAGGAGTATAACAAAGTCCCCTGATCGAGTATAACAAAGTCCACTGATTGAGTATAAAAAAGTCCCCTGGCCCAGTATAACAAAGTCCCCTGGTCGAGTATAGCAAAGTCCCCTGATCGAGAAAAACAAAGCGTCCTCATCGAGTATAACAAAGTCCCCTACTCGAGTATAACAAAGACCCCTCATCGAGTATAACAAAGTTCATTGGTCAAGTATAAAAATGTTCCCTGATCGACTATAACAAATTCCCCTGTTCGAGTATAACAAAGTCCCCTGGTCGAGTATAGCAAAGTCCCCTGATCGAATAAGACAAAGCCTCCTGATCGAGTATAACAAAGTCCCCTAATCGAGTATAACAAAGCCCCCTGCTCGAGTATAAAAAAGTCCCTAATCGAGTATAACAAAGGCCCCTGTTCGAGTATAACAAAGTCCCCTAATCGAGTGTAACAAAAGTCCCCTAATCGAGTATAACAAAGTCCCCTAATCGAGTATAAAAATGTCACTCTGGTCCATTGTAACAAGCCCCCTGAGCAGTATAAAGCCACTTGCCCAGAATTAAAAGTCCTAGATCAAGCACCAAGACCCTAATCGATTATAACAAAGTCCCCCGGTCGAGTATAGCAAAGGGCCCTGATCGAGTAAGACAAAGTCCCCTGATCGAGTATAACAAAGTCCCATAATCGAGTATAACAAAACCCCCTGGACGAGTATAACAAAGTTCCCTGATCGAGTATAACAAAGTTCCCTGATCGCGTATAACAAAGTCCCCTGCTCCAGTATAACAAAGTCCCCTGAACGAGTATAACATATCCCCTGATCGAGTATAACAACGTCTCCTGGCCCAGTTTAACAAAGTACCCAGAACGAGCATAACAAAGTCCCCTAATCAATTATAACAAAGTCCCATGGTCGAGTATAACAAAGTCCTTTGATGCTAGTATAACAAAGCCCCCTGGACGAGTATAACAAAGTCCCCTGAACCGAGTATAACAAAGTCCCCTAATCGAGTATAACATATCCCCTGATCGAGTATAACAAGTTCCTGGTGGAGTATAACAAAGTCCCCTGGTCGAGTATAACAAATTCCTCTGATCAAGTATAACAAAGTCCCCTGATCGAGTATAACAAAGTCCCCTAATCAAGTATAACAAAGTCCCCTGATCGAGTATAACAAAGTCCCCTGATCGGGTATAACATATCCCTTGATCGAGTATAACAAAGTTCCCTGGTCGAGTATAACAAAGTCCCTTGATTGAGTATAAAAACGACCCCTCATCGAGTATTGCAAAGTCCATCGGTCAAATATAGGAAAGTCCACTGATCGAGTATGACAAAGTCCCCTGATCAAGTATAAAAAAGTTCCCTGGTCGATTATAACAAAGTCCCCTGATCGAGTATAACATATCCCCTGATCGAGTATAACAAGTCCCTGGTGGAGTATAACAAAGTCCCCTGGTCGAGTATAACAAAGTTTTCTAATCGAGCATAACAAAGGCCCCTGATCGAGTATAACAAAGTCCCCTAATCAAGTATAACAAAGTCCCCTGATCGAGTATAAAATAGTTCTCTGATCGAGTATAACATATCCCCTGATCGAATATAACAAAGTCCCCTGGTCGAGTATAACAAAGTCCCCAGTTCGAGTCTAACATTAAATCCCCGTATCGAGAATAACATATTCCCCATATCGAGTATAGCAAAGTCCCCTTATCGAGTATAACAAAGTCCCTGATCGAGTATAACAAAGGCGTCTGGTCGAGTATAACAAAGTCCTCTGATCAAGTATAACAAAGTCCCCTGATCGAGTATAACAAAGTCCCCTAATCAAGTATAACAAAGTCCCCTGATCGAGTATAACAAAGTCCCCTGGTCGAGTATAACAAAGTCCCCTGTTCGAGTCTAACATTAAATCCCCTTATCGAGTATAACATATTGCCCTTATCGAGTATAACAAAGTCCCCTTTAAAAGTATAACAAAGTCCCCTGATCGAGTATAACAAAGGCCTCTGGTCGAGTATAAAAAAGTCCCCTGATCGAGTATAACAAAACTCCAGTGATCGAGTATAACAAAGTCCCTTGATCGAGTATAAAAAATCCTCTGGTCCAGTATAACACAGTCCCCTGATCGAGTACAAAAAAGTCCCCTGGCCTGGTATAACAAAGTCCCCATATCGAGCATAACAAAGTCCCCTGATCGATTATAACAAAGTCCCCTGGTCGAGTATAACAGAGGGCCCTGATCATGTAAGACAAAGTCCCCTGATCGAGTATAACAAAGTCCCCTGGTCCAGTATAACAAAGTCCCCTGATCGAGAATAACAAAGTCCCCTTATCGAGTATAACAAAGCCTCCTGATCGAGTATAACAAAGTCCCCTAATCGAGTATAACAAAGGCCCCTCATCGAGTATAACAAAGTTCATTGGTCAAGTATAAAAAAGTTCTCTGGTCGAGTATAACAAACCCACCTGTTCGAGTATAACAAAGTCCCCTAGTCAAGTATAGCAAAGTCCCCTGATCGAATAAAACAAAGCCTCCTGATCGATTATTACAAAGTCCCCTAATCGAGTATAACAAAGCCCCCTGGTCGAGTATAACAATGTCCCCTGGTCGAGTGTAGTAAAGTCTCCTGACGAGTACAACAAAGACTCCTGATCGAGTATAACCAAGTCCCCTGATCGAGTATAACAAAGTCCCCTGCTCGAGTATAACAAAGTCCCCTAATCGAGTCAAAAAAAGGCCTCTAATCGAGTATAACAAAGTCCCCTGATCTAGTATAACAAAGGCCCCTCATCGAGTATAACAAAGGCCCCTCATCGAGTATAAGAAAGACCCTGATCGAGTATAACAAAGCCGCCTAATCGAGTATAACAAAGTCCCCTGGTCGAGTATAACAAAGTCCCCTGTTCGAGTCTAACAAAGTCCCCTTATCGAGTATAACAAATTCCCCTTATCGAGTATAACAAAGTCCCCATATCGAGTATAACAAAGTCCCCTAATCGAGTATAATAAAGGCCCCTGGTCGAGGATCACAAAGTCCCCTGATCGAGGGTAACAAAAGTCCCCTAATCGAGTATAACAAAGTCCCCTAATCGAGTATGAAAATGTCCTCTGGACCAGTGTAACAAAGTCCCCTGATCGAGTATAAAAAAGTCCCCTGATCGAGTATAACAAAGCCTCCTCATCGAGTATAACAAAGTCCCCTAATCGAGTATAACAAAGGCCCCTCATCGAGTATAACAAAGTTCATTGTTCAGGAATAAAAAAGTTCTCTGGTCGAGTATAACAAAGTCCCCTGATCGAGTATAAAAAAGCCCCCTAGACGAGTATAACAAAGTCCCCTGATCGAGTATAACATAGTCTCCTGATCGAGTATAACAAAGTCCCCTGGTCCAGTATAACAAAGTCCCCTGATCGGGTATAAAAAAGTCCCCTTACCCAGAATAACAAAGTCCCTAGATCGAGCATACCAAAGACCCCTGATCGATTATAACAAAGTCCCCTGGTCGAGTATAGCAAAGGGCCTTGATCGAGTAAGACAAAGTCCCCTTATCGAGTA
This sequence comes from Homarus americanus, assembly GCF_018991925.1. Classification (NCBI taxonomy): domain Eukaryota; kingdom Metazoa; phylum Arthropoda; class Malacostraca; order Decapoda; family Nephropidae; genus Homarus; species Homarus americanus. Next base: position 889 of record NW_024739341.1, on the reverse strand, counting down.
TGACAAAGTCCCCTGATCGAGTATAACAAAACCCCCTGGATGAGTATAACAAAGTTTCCTGATCGAGTATAACAAAGTCCCCAGATCGAGTATAACAAAGTCCCCTGAACCGAGTATAACAAAGTCCCCTGATCGAGTATAACATATCCCCTGATCGGGTATAACAAGTCCCTGGTGGAGTATATTAAAGTCCCCTGGTCGAGTATAACAAAGTTTTCTAATCGAGCATAACAAAGGCCCCTGGTCGAGTATAACAAAGTCCTCTGATCAAGTATAACAAAGTCCCCTGATCGAGAATAATAAAGTCCCCTAATCAAGTATAACAAAGTCCCCTGATCGAGTATAACAAAGTCCCCTGATCGAGTATAACATATCCTCTCATCGAGTATAACAAAGTCCCCTGGTCGAGTATAACAAAGTTTTCTGATCGAGTATAACAAAGACCCCTCATCGAGTATAGCAAAGTCCATCGGTCAAATATAGGAAAGTCCACTGATCGAGTATGACAAAGTCCCCCTGATCAAGTATAAAAAAGTCCCCTGGTCGAGCATAACAAAGTCCCCTGATCGAGTATAACAAAGTCCCCTGGTCGAGTATAACAAAACCCCCTCATCAAGTATAACAAAGGCCCCTAATCGAGTATAACAAAGTCCCTGATTGAGTATAACAAAGTCCCCTGATCGAGTATAACATATCCCCTGATCGAGTATAACAAAGTACTCTGGTCGAGTATAAAAAAGTCCCCTAATCGAGTATAACAAAGTCCCCTGCTCGAGTATAACAAATGCCCCTGATCGAGTATAACAAAGGGCCTTCATCGAGTATAAGAAAGTCCATTGGACAAGTATAAAAAAGTCCCCTGGTCGAGTATAACAAAGTCCCCTCATCG
>NW_024739340.1:0-75509 GCF_018991925.1 Homarus americanus | reverse complement strand
ATAATCATATTCGCCGTTATTATAATCATGGTCGTAGGTGACATGATCGTGGTTTTATACACATAGTCATGGTTGTTATAATCATTGTCGTGGTTGTTATAATCATGGTCGTGGTTAATATAATCATGGTTGTGGTTGTTATAATCATGGTCACCAGTTTGTTATAATCATGGTCGTGTTTGTTATAATCATATTCGTGATTGTTATAATCATAGTCGTGGTGGATATAATCATAGTCATAGTTGTTTTTAATCATGGTCATTGTTTGTTATATTAATCATGGTCGTAGTTGTTATAATCGCCGATAGTAGTTGTTATAATCATGGTCGTGATTTGTTATAATCATGGTCGTGGTTGTTATAATCATGGTCGTGGTTATTGTAATCTCATAGTCGTGATTATTATAATCATAGTCGTGAATTTATTATATTCATAATTAAGTAAGTTGTTATAATCATAATCGTGGATTTGTTATAATCATGGTTTGTGGTTGTTATAATCATGGTCTGGTTATTTATAATCGTAGTCGTGTTTGTTATAATCATGGTCCTGGTTATTATAATCATGGTCGTGGTTATAATCTTGATAAATGGTTGTTATAATCATGTTAAGTGGTTGTTATAATCGCCAGTCGTGGATTGTTATATTCGCCAGAGCGTGGATTTGTTATAATCATGGTCGTGGATTTATTTATAATCATGGTCTTGGTTATGATCACAATCGTAGTTGTTATAATCTTGGTATTAGTTGTTATAATCGCCCAATTACTTGTTTGTTATAATCATAGTGGTGATTGTTTTAATCATAGTCATTAATTGGTTATAATCATGGTTAATGGTTGTTTTTAATCATGGTCGTGGTTGTTATAATCGTAATTGGTAGTTGTTATAATCATGATCGTGGTTGTTATAATCCATGGTCGTCGTTGTTATAATCATGGTCGTGGTTGTTATAATCCTTGGTCGTGGTTGTTATAATCAGGGTCCTTGTTATTATAATCATGTGGTCAGAAATTGTTATAATCATGTTCATAGTTGTTATAATCATAATTAGTGATTGTTTTAATCATAGCCCGTGGTTGTTATAATCATAATTCATTGGTTGTTATAATCATAGTCGTGGTTGTTATAATCATAGTCGTGGTTGGTATATTCATGGTCATGGTTGTTATAATCATAGTCGTGGTCGTTATAATCATGGTCGTGGGTGATATAATCATAGTCGTAGTTTGCTATATTCATGGTCGTGGTTGTTATAATCATGGTCCTGGTTGTTATGGTCGGTTGTTATAATCTGTATTAGCCGTTGTTATAATCATGGTCGTGGGTGATATGATCGTGGTTTTTATACATGGTCATGGTTGTTATAATCATGGTCGTGGATGTTATAATGCTGGTCGTGGTTATGATCACAGTCGTGGTTGTTATAATCTTGTTTCGTGGTTGTTATAATCATGGTTGTGGTTGTTATATCCCTTGGTCCTGGATTTGTTATAATCATGGTCGTGTTTGTTATAATCATGGTCCTGGATTTGACCTAATCCATAGTCGTGATTGTTATAATCCTTAGTCGTGGTAGTTTCTTAATCATAGTCGTGGTTGTTTTAATCATGGTCATTGTTTGTTATAATCATGGTCAAGTAGTTGTTATAATCATGGTCGTGGTTGTTATAATCATGGTCGTGGTTGTTATAATCATGGTCGTGGTTGTTATAATCATGGTCGTGGTTGTTATAATCATAGCCGTGGTTGTTGTGTGTGTGTGTCTGGACCCTGGTTGTTATGGTCGTGGTTGTTATATAATCATAGTCGTGGATTTGTTATAATCCTTGGTCGTGGGTGATATAATCATGGTCGTGGTTGTTATACTCATGGTCGTGGTTGTTATAATCATGTGGTCGTGGTTGTTATAATCATGGTCGTGGTTGTTATAATCAGCGTCCTTGTTATTTATAATCATGTAGTGCCGTAATTGTTATAATCATGGTCGTGATTGTTATAATCATAGCGGTGGTTGTTATAATCATAGTCTTGGTTGTTATAATCATGGTACGTTAGTTGTTTATAATCGAGGTATCCTTGTTGTTATAATCATGGTCGTGGTTGTTATAATCATAGTCGTGGTCGTTATAATCATGGTCGTGGGTGATATAATCTCATAGTCATTAGTTTGCTATAATCATGGTCGTGGTTGTTATAATCATGAATCGCAGTTTATTTATGGTCGTGGTTGTTATAATCATATTCGCCGTTGGTATAATCATGGTCGTGGGTGATATGATCGTGGTTTTTATGCATGGTCATGGTTTGTTATAATCATTGTCGTGGTTGTTATAATCATGGTCGTGGTTATTATAATCCATGTGGTTGTGGTTATTATAATCATAGTCCTGGTTTATTATAATCATAATAGTCGTGTTTGTTATAATCTATATTCGTGATTGTTATAATCATAGTAAGTAATTGGATTTATAATCATAGTGAAGTGGTTGTTTTAATCTGGTCGTGTTTATTTATAATCGTAGTGCATTAATTTATTTATAATCATGGTCGTGGTTGTTATAATCATGGTCGTGGTTGTTATAATCATGGTCATTAGTTTATTTATAATCATAATTCGTGGTTGTTATAATCATAGTCGTGATTGTTATATAATCACTTAGTCGTGGTTATTATATTCATAGTCGTGGTTGTTATAATCATAATCGTGGTTGTTATAATCATGGTTTGTGGTTATTTATAATCATGGTCTGGTTGTTATAATCATGGTCATTTTATTTATAATCATGGTCTGGTTATTATAATCATGGTCGTGGTTGTTATAATCTTGATCGTGGTTGTTATAATCATGTTCGTGGTTGTTATAATCATAATTAGGTAGTTTTGTTATATTCATGGGCGTGATTATTTATAATCATGGTCGTGGTTGTTATAATCATGGTCTTGGTTATGATCACAATGCGTGGTTGTTATAATCTTGGTTGTGGTTGTTATAATCATGGTCGTGTTTGTTATAATCATAGTCGTGATTGTTATAATCATAGTCGTGGTGGTTGGTCAACAAACTCGTACACCCAAGACCACACATAGCACTGGCCATATCTGATAATTATCATTGTTATAATCATGTTCGTGGTTGTTATAATCATGGTCGTGGTTGTTATAATCATGGTCCTGTTTGTTATAATCATGGTCTTAGTTGTTATAATCATGGTCGTGGTTGTTATAATCATAGTCGTGGTAGTTATAATCATGGTCGTGGTTGTTATAATCATGGTCGTGGTTGTTATAATTGTACTCATGGTTGTTATAATCATTGTCGTGGTTGTTATAATCATGCTCGTGGGTGATATAATCATAGTCGTGGTTGTTATAATCATAGTAGTGGTTGTTATAATCATTGGTCGTGGTTGATATAATCATGGTCGTGGGTGATATAATCATAGTTGTGGTTGTTATAATCATGGTCGTGCTTGTTATAATCATGGTCGTGGTTGTTAAAATCATGGTCATGGTTGTTATAATCAAGGTCGTGGTTGTTATAATCATGGTCGTGGTTATTATTATCATGGTCGTGGGTGATATAATCATAGTAGTGGTTGTTATAATAATGGTCGTGGTGGTTATAAATATGGTCGTGGCTGTTGTAATCATAGTTGTGGTTGTGATAATCATGTTCGTGGGTGTTATAATCATAGTCGTGGTTGTTATAATCATGGTCGTGGTTGTTTTAATCATGGTCGTGGTTGTTATAATCATAGTCGTGCTTGTTATAATCATGGTCGTGGTTGTTATAATCATGGTCGTGGTTGTTATAATCATAGTCGTACTTGTTATAATCATGGTCGTGGGTGATATTTCATGTCGTGCTTGTTATAATCATGGTCGTGGTTGTCATAATCATGGTCGTGGTTGTTATAATCATGGTCATAGTTTTTATAATCATACTCGTGGTTGAAATAATCATGGTCGTGGTTGTTAAAATCATGGTCCTGGTTGTTATAATCATGGTCATGGTTGTTTTAATCATGGTCGTGGTTGTTAAAATCATGGTTGTGGTTGTTATAATCATGGTCGTGGTTTTTATAATCATGGTCGTGGTTGTTGTAATCATAGTCGTGGTTGTTATAATCTTGGTCGTGGGTGATATAATCATAGTCGTGGTTGTTATATCATACTCGTGCTTGTTATAATCATGATCGTGGTTGTTATAATCATGGTCGTGGTTGTTAAAATCATGGTCGTGGTTGTTATAATCATGGTCGTGGTTGTTTTAATCATGGTAGTGGTTGTTCAAATCATGGTCGTGGTTGTTATAATCATGGTCGTGGTTGTTATAATCATGGTCGTGGTTTTTATAATCATGGTCATGGTTGTTGTAATCATAGTCGTGGTTGTTATAATCATGGTCGTGGGTGATATAATCATAGTCGTGGTTGTTATAATCATGGTCGTGGTTGTTATAATCATGGTCGTGGTTGTTATAATCATGGTCATATTTGTCATAATCATAGTCGTGGTTGAAATAATCATGGTCGTGGTTGTTATAATCATGGTCGTGGGTGATACAATCATAGTCATGGTTGTTATAATGATGGTCGTGGTTGTTATAATTGTAGTGTTGTGGTGTCAGACCACAGCTTACATCTCAGAAACAGTTCAGACCTGATCCGACATTAGGGGGATCAAGTGTAAGGATAACCCTCGCGGCTGCCCAAGGGTTACAAATCAACCAGGCTCCCCTCCACATGTCATACGGCCCTAACAAATATGTAAGACACACAGTGAGCAAAGGAGCCACCTGCGGTCCTCCCCCAATTTACACAAGGAACCTACAGTACATCCCAGACAAGGCCCAGACCTATCCTCACATTAACCAGGTAAAATGTAACCCTCGAGCCCAAGTCAAGGGGCCACAAATCAACCAGAGCCTCTCATGTCACACGGCCCCACCAACGATGTTAACAGGCAAGCATTCATCTGAAAATTTCTCCAGTATATACAACAACTTATAGTCTGAGAAAAAAGTCCAGACCTGACCCTACATTAGCGAGGGCAAATGTAAGGAGACCCTTCGCCCCCCCGATCAGCTCAACCTGACGGCTGGTCTTCCAATGTAAAGGACGTCCTAGTCCTCCCTCACGTGATTGTGTCTTGTAACCAAGAAGAGCCAGCTACTCCGTCCCCAGTCCCGCTCGAGAGAAGCCCGCCACTAAGTGTAACGAAGTCTCAGCCGGGTCCGTCGACAGAGTGCTGTCAACTCAACGTGTAACAGTAAGAGCTGGCTGTGTATACTGTAGGAGTGCGGTGATCCCGAACCTCCCCAACGATCGACTTAGTGAAGTGCCCATTCTAATTGTGAGGTTAGGTTATACGAGGATACCATAGTCTATCATAAATTGTGTACGAACCCCCCCATTAATCCCCCCTATTGAACTAGTAAAATAAAGCTGTAACACGCATTGGTGTTTTATATACTACACTTGCACTGTGCCTGTGTTAATATACAGTGTTGACATCACACCCTCGAGGCACGCTACCATTTCCTCTCGCTATAATATTCTACTACTTTAAACTCCTAGCTTACCTCTTAATGTGAGATTTTGTCTCATTATATAATCATGGTCGTGGTTTTTATAATCATGGTCGTGGTTGTTGTAATCATAGTCGTGGTTATTATAATCATGGTCGTGGGTGATATAATCATAGTCGTGGTTGTTATAATCATGGTCGTGATTTTTATAATCATGGTCGTGGTTGTTATAATCATTAGGGTGTGTCATAGGAGGGAAGATCAGCTAAAACTAATGGCCCATCACTTTTTTGGTAGATTTTAGTGTATATAAACAGAAAATAATTTCAGTTTCAATATTTTGCAACCTTTTACTAGGTAAATTTTAGCGTGAAATTTATCGAAAATCTAACGTACAGCTGCATTAGTGCATTACAATTAAATAGTGAACATTGCTTTCTGACTTCATTCTTTAACAACCCAACTAACAATATTTTTTTCTGTTTCAGATTCTGATGCATTTATAAGTTGATAATATTTGCGATGGCTGCTTAAAATAGGACGAGGAACCAAAATCCAGCCATCTCTGCAGTCACTATCTTGGGTCTGGGAGAGAGCTCCTGGAAGTCGAAGTTATGTACATTGAGAGATGCTTTGAGATACGGTGTTTTAATCAGGCAAATCAGTGAAAAGAACCAAAGAACTTACACAAACAAAGACATTGCCAGTGATATGACCAAAGCTGTCTTGGCACAGTACACTCTGGCTAACGCTCAGTTCAAGCCTCCAGTCATAACAAGTCAGAAGAAGATTAGTGAGAGACTGCTAGCCAGTTGGGGAAAAAAGAGATATCTCTTTTGGGAGAGGAAAACTTGCAGTTAAGGACAGCTTTGCCAAGCAACTGGACCAGTTATTTGACATAATTACTTGCAAGTGCCCAATTGTTCTCTGTCCTGAGTTTTGATGCGATCGTGACTGTAAATCCGAGGCCCACATCTCCTGTATTTGCAAGCGTGAACTGAAGATTCCTGTGATCGAACTGGCATTTGTCAAAGCACAGAGAGAGAAGACTGGCAGTATAGGGGCTCTCTATGATTTCTAGCCAAGATATTCCGAGTCCAAGAGACAGGAGGCTGCCAAGGAGAGAGACAGAAGAGGAGAAGAGTTGTTGAGGAAAAAGAGACTTGAGAAGGCCCAGGAGGTAAAAAAGGCCGATGATTGGAGTCAAGCTGATTCAGAGTTTAATGACTTCCCCATGGCTGATCCGAGTGCTGACCAGGAGAATGGTGACTTTGTCCCTAACCCAGAAAATAATGATCCCAAACCTTCCAGGCATAAGATTCGAAATAAGAAAGATATCCCGAGCATAGCTCTGGCCAGCATGCGACACCACACTGGTCTCAGAGAAACTGCAGAGATAGCAACAGCTGCCTGGATTGACTGTGGTTTGATAACACCTGATGATGTTCACCTGGTGATAGATCATAGCAAAGTAAGGAGAGCTCAGGAGAAACTTGTCAGTAACCTAGAAGAGGAGTTTGATAAGGGGATAAGAGAAAATGGAATCAATTGTTTGTTCTTTGATGGGAGAAGGGATGACACTAAAGTGTTCATGAAAGTTGGAGATTCTGACAAGTTGTTCCCTGCCATGGTGAAGGAGGAACACTACTTCTGCTGCAGTGAACCAGGAGGGAAGTATTTGTGGCATTTCACTCCAGAGAAAGATGACACCAGGAAACCAGCTGAGATAGTGGCAGATAACATTGTGAACTGGCTCAGAGAGAGGAACGTAGACCAGACCCCGCAGGCCATTGGAGGGGACAGCACCAACACGAACACAGGGTGGCAAGGGGGGGTCATACAGTGGATAGAGCGGAAGATTGGGAGGAAGCTGGTCTGGATTGTTTGTGACCTCCACACCAACGAGTTGCCACTAGACATCTGATCCAGGAGCTGGATGGCAAGACTTTTCAAACAACAGATGGTCTGGTCCTCTTTGGCAAGATGCTGGACTCTGCCACTGGAGTTAGAAATAAACCGGCTTTTCGAAAAAATCACAGCTGGCCCTCCACTGCTGAGCTTGCACATACTGTCATTGACGACCTGAGTACTGACCAGTACTATGGTTACATGATTTGCAGTGCTATCAAACTGGGGTTGTCATGCCTGATAGACTTGCTTACCTGCAGATAGGTCCAGTCTCACATTCTAGGTGGTCACAACGGCTCTCAGGTTCTGCAGAATTTGGGTCGCTCATCATAAACTGAAAGGGAACCAGCTTCACAACCTGAGACTTATTGTCCAATTCATCGTGAGTGTCTACTTGCCAAATTGGTTCAACACCAAGGTCAAGTCATCGTTCTCCGAAGGTCCGAGGTATGTTCTCTTCCAGCTTGAGCTCCTGAGGAGTCAGCCAAGGAAGGTTGTTCAGATTGTGGAGCAGACTGTGAGGAGATCTTCCTGGTATGCTCATCTCGAGGCAGTTCTGCAGACAATGCTCTGCAGTAAGGATGAGGAGGAGAGAAGAGTGGCAGTCAAAAAGATCTTGGATATGAGACTTATGAGAGGATCTGGGCATGACGAATCAGTTATGACGATTCTTCAGGCCAGGAAGACTCCTGAAGTCAATTCCAGGTGCCAAGACCCTCACTGATCTCATAGATCTGGATAACATCCAGGCTGGCAGTGAGCTCTCTACCTGCAGCCTCACCAATGTTCAAGTCAGAGCTTTCCTGGGATTAACCCCATGCACAAACCTCTGCCTGGCCCTGCACACCCAGAGAGTAGAGCTAGGTACAGCAAGTGAGCGAAAATAGCAGAAATACGTGGTACAGCCAGGAGAGGAGGGAAGGCTACATCCGAGCTCAGGTGGTCAGCAGGGTGTGATGAGTAGAAACAGTATAAGAAAGACATGTTCTCTATGGTGTGCAGCAACACCGGTCGAGTATGCAAAAACCGGTTTTTTGTATTTGATGATTTTGTTTTCAAAGGAATAGTTAAATTTAATAAATGTGTCAAGATCTTCATCTTCGCTTTACCATTCTGGATCATTTTCATCCTAATAAATTAACCTGATACATTTACTTTACTTTAAATAAGCTATTTAGTGGTGTTGGTAAAAGGGTGGGAATACTGAATTTTCATAAGATTTCAGGTTAAAATTTACCCAGCAAAAAATGAAAACTTTTCAAATCTGAAGATATCACATGATTCTGCACATAGAACTACATCATTAATACCATGGGCCGATTTTTCAAACTCAAAAAAAAAAAATTCGCCTCCGTATGACACACCCTAATAATCATGGTCCTGGTTGTTATAATCATGGTCCTGGTTGTTATAATCATGGTCGTGGTTGTTATAATCATGGTCGTGATCGTGATACTTACAGTATATAATATACTATAAGAAGTAATAGAATAAAGGTTAGAATAATTAATTAAAGAAATATTCGCCATAAGGAGAGGTAAAATCATAAAAAAAATTATTATGAATTACCGATGATCATTCCGAGAAAAATTATATTATGAAGAGGAAGGACCTTGATTCTGGTTGTAATAGTCACCATCTGCTTAAGTCATCACCTGTGTTATGTCATCATAGTCATGATCTATATTTGTCATTTTTAGGCCCATCTCACATGACTGACAAACCATCGATGTTCTTTCCGCGCGAGGGTGTTAGTTTTCAATGCGTTTTATTATTTAAGCTGGTGGATGTAAGACCTCCTACCCTCACTGACGCAGCTATGGTCAATTTGGTGTTATTCTTGTTTATAAATGCCTTGTAATTTATCTCAAGTCTATCCGTCCTGACTATTGCCATCCCAACTGTTTGTTCGTCTGCGTGGTGATTGAATGTAAGCCCGTCTGTACTCTTTGTGTTGTCAAATTTGTCTGTCTTATCCGTTGTTGGCGTGTGTCTGCCTGTTTGTCTAATGTGAACCAGTCAGTCAGCTGTCTGTCTGTCATGTTAGTTGCCATATTGACTATTTGTGCATTTATTTTTGTCAACCTCCTGTCTGTTTCACTGTCTATTTTCACCCTGTGTCTATTGTAGTCTTCTTTTCCATGCATTCCTGTTATTATCTTTATCTCTTCTCCTTTTCCACAGGAATAAGTATACACTGTAGCTGTACGGTCGTCTGGTAACGTTGAAACTGCGCATCCGGACGCCTGATGAAACTCAGCTCCCCCCACCTGTTTCTCTAACTATTTTCAGTTCCCCTTCTTTATTCTTCTATTTACTCATCTTCCTTCCTTTGCTAATCCAAACAACATTAAAAAAAATCTAGGCTAAGAGAAAAAGTGGGGGGAGGAGGGGGGAGCCGTACGATAACTGCAATCATCTGGCTGACAGATAGCGGACAGCGACATCTTTTGCCAGAGTAAATAAAATGGTTAATTAATGCCTTCCTAAAGAAACCATCGACATGGGACCAGGTTTTTTTCACTCTACGATTTTTTTGCGATTTTTCCACCAAGTTTGATGAAAAACGATTGTGCCGTTTCGTCTGCCCAGAACAGATTCACTCATGGCTAGTCCTATAGTATATTAGATTATGGATGGAAAACCAATTACAGTTTAACTTTGTATGGAGTCATTGCCTACGATGTTTTGTACTATGCTAAATATTTTAAAAGTCAGTAATCATGTATATTATTCATTCTCTTGATTTAATTTATCCATTCATTATGTAACCTGCACATTTATTATGGTAAACTTTTGTTATTTAATTTTATTTAAGTCTTTCATGACGTGTATAATTCCAAACCTTCACTCCTGGATTTTTGTGAAGTAAAAGGGCTGTGATTGAACCCTTGATGCACAATTTCGTACTTATTTGTGTTTGTAACTTTTGCATTTAACATTGTTTGTCGTGTATTGAAGTAACATTAATATAAAGTGATAAATATTAAGTACTAAGATGTGCTGAGTTACAAATTTATTATTTTTTTTTTTGTGCTATATGTGTCCTCATTATTATATTCACCTTCAACATAATTCAAGTTGCTAAGTTATGGCATAACAAAATGGGGGTCTGTGTCTGGGAGACTTTGGTTAAAATTAAGTAAAATTAAGTTAAGATCAGTCAAAATCATCAGGAGTAAAGTTTGCAATCTATTTTTGGTGGAAGTTTTCTCTACTAGTCGGTAAGTTGGATATCTGTTTAAAGTGAAGCCTTAACTTAAGTAAATTCATTGCTGAACCCTCAGTGTTAAGTTTGTAGTGTAGTACCATTCGTAAAGATGATTGGGTTTCGTTGGCTAAGCGTTATAAAGTAAAGATTAAGTCAAATTGGAAATAGGCAACTGTCAAAGATGCTGTAATTCGAAGTTTGGTGGAAAAATCAATTTTGGACGAGTCTGCGTTCCAACTGTGTGATATGGAGGAATATCCTTCAGTAAAGTTAATAGAGTTGCAGCTAGAACGAGAGAAGCTGGAGTGGGAAATAAAGTTAAGGTTGCAGGAAAAAAAATGGTGGACAGAGAAAGAGAATGGGCATTCCAGTTAAAGCTGTTGAATAAGAGAGCTACTATGGGGTCGTGTGACGTCAAATTTGATGCAATTAAAGTGACGAAGTTTGAACCAAAATTTGACGAACATGACCCGGAAGAGTTTTTCATCCAATTTGAGCAGCTTGCCACAACACTTTCCTGACCTCAGCAGTATTGGCCATTGCTGATCCATTCTGTCCTTGTGGGCAAAGGCCGTTTCTTTACTTGTCCCTAACCAGCTTTCAGCAAAACGAGAATTTTGTGGTCAAGGAGGACATTATAAAATCTTACCAGTTGACAACAGAGTCATATAGAGATAAGTTGACAAATACATTTAAATTGCCCGATCAGTTATATATCGAATATGGTCACACTGTCAATAAATTGCGCAACAGATGGCTATCGGCTAGTGGAGTTAAAAACTAAGATGAAATTTGTGAATTGATTGCACTAGAGCAGTATTTGGAGGTGTCCCCACAGAAGTCCGTATGTACGTTTGTGAGAAGGAAGCTACAACTATTGGGAGAGCTGCCACTTTGGCAGAAAATTTCAGTCTTATTCTTAAACATAAGGTTAATGAGGTTCCAGCCCCAGCAGTGTCTCCAGCTCAAGGGGGTAAGCTCCTGTTTGGTAACTGAGGTAATAAACCCTCTTTTGTGAATGTTGGCAGAGGTTCTGATAGTCACGGTAGTACTGAATCTAGCGGTGTTATGTCTTCTATGTGTTTTTATTGTAAAAAGCCTGGTCGCTATATTGCCCAATGTGCTAAGCTCAAAGCTGAGGAGTCCCATAACACGCCTGTTGCTAATTTTGCATTTGTCTCAGCAGTTGGTGTTTGTGTAAATGATGTTGCTGCGTTTTCTGACCCAGTTTGTGTGGATCCAAAGGTTTTATTGCAGCCCTTCTGCTCCCTGGTTTTGTGTCCGTGTCCGAGGTTAGTCCTGCTGTGCCTGTGAGTATTTAAAGGGATACTGGTGCTTCACTCAGTATTTTGTTGAAAAGTGCTCTTCCATCTGTGGAAGAGGCTTATTCTGGTGAGCAAGTTGTGTTGCGGGGCGTTAGTGGAGCCATTTGCATTCCTTTGTGCAAAGTTTATCTTCCGGACGGACCTTTTGTCTCAGCCAGTTACAGTAGGGGTTCAGGAGGTTTTGCCAGTGGAGGGAGTAACTTTCCTCTTGGAAAATAATATAGCTGGTAGTCTCGTTGTTCCGGATCCAGTTGTGTGCTCTACACCTTTGAGGAATTATCCTACTGCAGACCTTGTGAGTAATTGTGTTGGGTTATTCCCTTCTGGTGCTGTAACTCGTAGTCAAGCTAAAATGGTGACGTATGGGACAGATGTGAGTGATCAGAATGATGTTTTGCCTGATTATGATTTGAAAGGACTGTTTGATGTTAAGCCAGAGCAGTTAGAAGCAGCTGCATTTTTAATGGTGCTCGATAAATTTGATGTATACCTTGGGAACAGCAACCAGAAAATTATTGTATATAGCTACCACAACCCCTTGCAATTTGTTACTCGCAAGAAGAACAAAAAACAACGTTTAACTCCTTGGTGTTTGGCGTTTCAACCATATAATATTGAAATTAGACATATGAAGGGTAAGGATAACATTATTGCTGATACCTTCTCTAGGCTATATTAGGCAGATCTCATAGCTGTGTATTGCCAATGTAAGACCTTACAGGTTTTGTTTTAAGAAGAGGGGTGTTATGCATTGCGTAATGCACAGCAATGCATTGCATTATGCTTAACAAAATATTTTGATGCTCATTACCCTCCCCTTCCGTGTGGTGTTGGAGTTGGGATGTATGTATGTAAAATATTTTGTATAATTATTTACGAGCAAAACTGGTACTTGATACCTAAAAAAAATCCTAAAATGCATGTATGTATGTGTAACTATTTTTGTAGCTTAATATAGAAGTAGTCCACCGGTACACAGTGTGTTTTGACAGTCACTGCTGGGCATTGGAGGTGAAAGGACGTCTGGGTTTGTCACTGGTGGATACCCTCTCTAATATGGTTTAGTTGAGTATTATATATATTCAGTTCTGCTCTATTATTATGTATTGTGTGGATAGAGCAATCAATTATTGTGTTGTAAGGCAGTTTATTGTTTATATACTGTGTACATATTAGTTGATTATCAAGGATGGAGAACCAAGTGCAGTTTAACTTTGTAAGGAGTCATTGTCTACGATGTTTTGTCCAATGCTAAATGTTTTCAGAGTCAGTAATCATGTATATTATTCATTCTCTTGAATTAATTTATCCATTCATTATGCAACATGCACATTTATTATGGTAAACTTTTGTTATTAAATGTTATTTAAATCTTTCGTGATGTGTATAATTCCAAACCTTCACTTCTGAACTGTTATGATAAAGTAAGAGGGCTGTGATTGAACCCATGACTCACAATTTCGTCCTTATTTGTGTTTGTAACTTTTGCATTTAACATTGTTTGTCGTGTATTGAAGTAAAATTAATTTTATGTGATAAATATTAAAGTCTAAGTTGTGCTGAGTTGCCAATTATTTTATTTTATTTTGTGCCGTAGGTGTTCTCATTATTATATACATCTTGAACGTAATTCAGGTTGCTAAGTTATGGCAAAACAACAGGCACTAGCCAATTCATTGTTTATCATGATAGGATGTATTTAGTAAAACATGTATATGAAGCAAGTAACAAGATCACTAGATTACAAGATGCTGTAACCGCTAGACTAAGGTTAGGATATAAGTACTTCAGCAAGTATACCTCTCAGGCAGATGTGAACAAAACTAAATGCAAAACATATGACCACACACTCAAACACTGCGTCCTAGACTGAAAAAATAGAACCTTATAGGGATAGACCCAAGCACAGTGTGTATGCAATAGCACAGCACTTTATCTCTGATGGCAAGACAGCTTTAATACTAAGGCTGTATCCTCTCTTTGCATCTAGTACCCAATTACAATTCTATGTTCCGACTTAAACAAACAATGTCCTGGGAATACTCTGTAACTCTCAATGCCATAATATGATCACTGCGTTCGATAAACACCTCTATCTACTCTGTAGGTAGTAGGCAGCTATCAAACAGGGAGGTACTACCGCCTGGGAAGATATTGGAAGCATAATGTGTTGTCTAATGGTAGACCCTGCTGCCATATGGCAATTATGGCATCACGAAATTTGTGACCAAGTCCCAAGTTGCTGATCTGTCTCTCTGTCTCATTTACACACAATTGCAGGGTCTCGATTGTTTTTCTTACTTGACAACACAACATACATATAGAGTTTCTCACTATTGAGTTTGTATTGATTTTTTTTTATTTCATTATTGTTCTTTATTAACTTAGAGTGATATTATTATTATTATTAATATTGTTATAATTATTATTTTATTTTACTTTTTATTTTAAATTTTATTTACTATGAATAATTATAAAATTTTCGCCCCCCCCCCTCCCCCCCGACCCCGATGTGGGTCAGTGACCTGTGCCCGGGTGGGCTAATCCCGCAAAAAAAAAAGAAAATAATAATAACATTTCAGCTACCGCACACAGGATGAGCATGGGGTGCACAATAAACTAGCTGTTGTCTGCGGCAAAATTCTAAATTCAATGTTTAACATGTACTGTAGTTATATCTTCTGTGTCCGTAGGAACCAGATCATGTGTTCGTTGACGCGGGGCACGTGTGTTTAAGAGAGAGTGTGTATGTGTATAAGTGGGGCTGCAAGGATTCAATAACCCTTCAGAAACGGCACAAAATCTAAAGGAGATGAAAAACGTGCACCTAATCCGTTTCTTCGTGATATCACGCACCACCAAAATGAGGGAACATTACTACAAGTTCATCAAGTTATCCTGCAACACGAACATACATAATTTCTTAGCACAGAGACTGGTAGACCTATGGAATGGTCTACCACCTCAATCTGTGGAATCAAGAACAAAACTGGGCTTCAAAATAGCCCTAGACAAAATTATCAAGAACAATGCAGGGATCCTACACAGGCCACTGATCTTCCCTTGGCCTCTAGTGGGCTGCCATTATATAAATGAATTGAGAGAGAGAGAGGGAGAGAGTGTGTGTGTGTATGTGTGTGTGACCGTAAAACACATAATGTAGCAACTGTTCTCAACTGATGTAAAGCACTGCTCATCTCTCTGTACTGTTGCTTTTAGCTTCAATACACGTGTCTCCTGCATTACGTCATGGCTCATCAATATGGCCACACAACAAATCTCTCCCTACACACCGCCTCAAAATCTCTCGCTATAATGATATTTTTCCCCAATTGGAGACCATCAATTTCTCTGGCGTGTAATGGCGTGAAGGAGGCTCCCTTCATTACCGTAATGTTCCCGCCTCATTCCTAGTGCTATTCTCCACGAGCTCAGGAAACACCGGATATTACTTACGCTGATTGAAAGAAAATCTTATCACATGCTTGGTGGTGAAGCCCACCCACGTCTGGCAAAGGGTATTACCCTCTTCTTCTTCTGCTTCTTCTTCTTCTTCTTCTTCTTCTTCTTCTTCTTCTTCTTCTTCTTCTTCTTCTTCTTCTTCTTCTTCTGCTTCTGCTCCTTCCTACTACTACTATTATCAATATTATCACTTCTATTACATAATTACTCAAACAATTACAATTATTATTCAGTTATTATTTCCTCTCTATTCCCAACCTTTATCTCTTTTATTTGTTATTTCCTACTTCCCGGTCATCAAATCTTCCCATGTCTAATTTACTTAATTAATTTTATCCAGGTGCATCGTTATGGATAATTGAGAAATCTGGTGATGGTGTTTTCATTTGGCTAATTACACAAGAACCTCGCTTTAATAGGGACAGTGTGATGAGATTCAATACTTATACACAAGAAGGTGGGAGAAACACCTTATAATTATTTATCGTTTATACGTGTCGGAGTACAATGATAATGATTAAAGCTGTAATTATAATGGTACATATTGATGATAAGGATGGTAACAACAACAACCATAACAACAACAATAACAACAACAACAACAATAACAATAACAATAACAATAACAATAATAATAATAATAATAATAATATTACTACTAATACTAATACAATTTTTACTATTTTTTTGCCTGCATCCCCACCCCCTTATAGCCATACCTTCGCCGCCATTTTATTAGTTTAAAATTACGACAAGTAGTGGTAATAATAATAATATTGATAATAATAATAATAATACAATGGCCAAAAATAACATTCAGTATCAGGTATAGTAACACAAGAGCAGGACTTGTTTAACAAAAGTTTTCTATACAAAAATTAGACACAGAGTGAATACACAATTTATCTACGAATCACTGACAATTTGGTGTTGTAGAGGATAACAGGTGGATGTAGTACTTCCCTCTCTGGTGATGTTGTAGAGGATAACAGGTGGATGTAGTACTTCCCTCTCTGGTGATGTTGTAAAGGGATAACACGTGGTTGTAGTACTTCCCTCTCTGGTGGTGTTGTAGAGGATAACAGGTGGATGTAGTACTTCCCTCTCTGGTGGTGTTGTAGAGGATAACAGGTGGATGTAGTACTTCTCTCTCTGGTGATGTTGTAGAGGATAACACGTGGTTGTAGTACTTCCCTCTCTGGTGATGTTGTAGAGGATAACACGTGGTTGTAGTACTTCCCTCTCTGGTGATGTTGTAAAGGGATAACACGTGGTTGTAGTACTTCCCTCTCTGGTGGTGTTGTAGAGGATAACAGGTGGATGTAGTACTTCCCTCTCTGGTGATGTTGTAGAGGATAACACGTGATTGTAGTACTTCCCTCTCTGGTAGTGTTGTAGAGGATAACAGGTGGATGTAATACTTCCCTCTCTGGTGGTGTTGTAGAGGATAACAGGTAGATGTAGTACTTCCCTCTCTGGTGATGTTGTAGAGGATAACAGGTGGATGTAGCACTTCCCTCTCTGGTGATGTTGTAGAGGATAAAAGGTGGATGTAGTACTTCCCTCTCTGGTGATGTTGTAGAGGATAACAGGTACATGTAGTACTTCCCTCTCTGGTGATGTTGTAGAGGATAACAGGTGGATGTAGCACTTCCCTCTCTGGTGGTGTTGTAGAGGATAACAGGTGGATGTAGTACTTCCCTCTGTGGTAGTATTGTAGAGGATAACAGGTGGATGTAATACTTCCCTCTCTGGTGGTGTTGTAGAGGATAACAGGTAGATGTAGTACTTCCCTCTCTGGTGATGTTGTAGAGGATAACAGGTGGATGTAGCACTTCCCTCTCTGGTGGTGTTGGAGAGGATAACAGGTGGATGTAGTACTTCCCTCTGTGGTAGTATTGTAGAGGATAACAGGTGGATGTAGACTTCCCTCTCTGGTAGTATTGTAGAGAATAACAGGTGGATGTAGTACTTCCCTTTCTGGTATTGTTGTAGAGGATAACAGGTGGATGTAGTACTTCCCTCTCTGGTGATGCTATAGAAGATAAAAGGTGGATGTAGTACTTCCCTCTCTGGTGGTGTTGTAGAGGATAACAGGTGGATGTAGTACTTCCCTCTCTGGTGATGTTGTAGAGGATAACAAGTGGATGTAGTACTTCCGTCTCTGGTGATGTTATAGAGGATAACAGGTGGTTGTAGTACTTCCCTCTGTGGTGGTGTTGTAGAGGATCTCATGTAGTTGTAGTACTTCCCTCTCCACGTGGTATAGTCAGTCCCACATGATTGTGTCGAGGTTTTTCCCACAACAAGGCTCCTGAGTCTCCCACTTGGGTGTTAATAGGTTTATAGAGTATTGTCAGCACTCGTTTCCATTCTTTTCTAATTGAAACCTCAGTTGGTGAATAATCATTGAACAGATTTCTTTAATAATAATAATAATAATAATAATAATAACAATAATAATAATAATAATAATAATAATAATAATAATAATAATAATAATAATAATAATAAAAATAATAATAATAAACGGTTTATTAATAGAGTTGCAGCCGGTGGCTGAAAATATACAAGGATACATGTGATTTAGACATAATGATATACGTTCAATACATTTACAGGGCTGTACAGTACATAAATCAGGAGATATTTATTATTTTAACAATATATGGGATGGTGCTGTTCTTATATCTATCAGTGCGGGCTATTATGGGCTGAATTTTGTTCTAGTGGCGGACTGCGCGAGGTGGTCGGGGGTACTGCAGGTGTTAGTAAGTGGCGATGACGAGGATGGCGTGTGTGTGTGTGTGTGTGTGTGTGTTGGGCACTATGAGATGGGTGTGGTGTTGGGGCACTGTAGGCTGGGTGTGGTGTTAGGGCACTGTGGGTTGGGTGTGGTTTTGGGGCACTGTAGGCTGGGTGTGGTGTTAGGGCACTGTGGGTTGGGTGTGGTTTTGGGGCACTGTAGGCTGGGTGTGGTGTTAGGGCACTGTGGGTTGGGTGTGGTTCTGGGGCACTGTAGGTGTAGTGTGGTGTTGGGGCACTGTAGGTGTAGAGTGGTATTGGGGCACTGTAGGCTGGGTGTGGTGATGGAGCA
This sequence comes from Homarus americanus, assembly GCF_018991925.1. Taxonomy (NCBI): domain Eukaryota; kingdom Metazoa; phylum Arthropoda; class Malacostraca; order Decapoda; family Nephropidae; genus Homarus; species Homarus americanus. The sequence continues at coordinate 56,974 of NW_024739340.1, read as the reverse complement.
CTGTAGGTGTAGTGTGGTGTTGGGGCTCTGTAGGTGTAGTGTGGTGTTGCGGCACTGTAGGTTGGGTGTGGTGATGGGGCAATTCGCGTCCCCAATTTGGTGCATAAAAATATACTTCAGAAGAATCCATAATAAATCCCTCACTAGACAATTTCCAGTATTTTACATTCGTAACATATCTCATTCCTTTCTATATAGATAATTCCATAGACAACGTTGCGAGAACTCCACCACCGCTCAACCTCAATCAGCTTACAAGGACTGTTGAATTTCACCTATCTACCTACCTATATAAACTCATATATACTAACACTGTGTGGAGCTCCCTGCCTCTGAGAGCTTTTGCTACATCGTAATTATAACCTCCATCAGGTCTCATCTTCCCGCTTCATATATTTTCCGTCTCTGGCAAAGGGACGACGCCTCACTGAAGTGAAGAAAAAAATATCGGCACTACTTAAAATAAATGTTGATTGCAACCTAAAGAAAACTAAGCTTGAAAAGTATAACCTAAACAAGATTAACCTTGCAAACACCTTGCCAGAAGAAACAGAAACAGGGATGTACGAAAAGAGAGAGAGAGAGAGAGAGAGAAAGAGAGAGAGAGAAGCAGATGACAACACTAGTACATATGCGACTAGAAATACCAATGTTAACAAACAAACAAGATAGATTCTAAAGTCAGTCCACGACCTACGTGGAATAATAACAGCATGAACACAACAGACACCGAAGGAAACATTGGGGAGAGATAAGAGACGACTAACACAGCGGAAGATGACGTGTGGGAGAATATTGGATGGGGTGAGAGAGGCAATATTATAGGCGGCAGCTGGACGTGTGGAAAGTATTATTGCCCAGCTGGTGGGTGAAGGACAAGAGATACCGCTCACGTTTCAAGTTTTTTGTCATGTGTGTTGGAGCGTGGGAGAGATAGGTGCCAGGGATGGGTTGGTGTCCGGCATCGTGACAGTAAACCAAAAAGTAGTGTTTTAGCCGACACACAACACAAAGTATCTGCACTTTTAAATAAATTCGGTAAAGTGGAAATTTCTGGTGTTTCTGTTGATGTGTGAGTTTTATTATTATTATTATCATTATTATTATCATTATTATTATTATTATTATTATTATTATTATTATTATTATTATTATTATTATTATTATTATTATTATTATTATTATTATTAATAATCATTATAATTATTATCATCATTATTAATATTATTAATTATTGTTATTATCATCATTATTATTATTATTATTAATTATTATCATTATCATTATTATTAGTATACCACTGAAGACAGCAGTGTTGTGGTCTGACTTTTGTAAGTCTGTCTGTGTTGGCAAGTTTTACTCTTCTAGAGTAGAACCTTCAAACAACTACAGATAATTGTCATGAAACTTGACGTATCATGTGTCATTACTACAGTCTACAAGGTCCACAACACCAAGGTCCAGAGGTAAAAGTCAAGCCTAAAGATCAAAGGTCCGATATAAAAGGTCTTATATAAAATCATATCCCGTTGTTATGTCTGACTTTTCACCTTCGGCTGTGACCTTATATAATGATGAGGTGGGGAACAATTTGTGTTCGTCTTACAGATCAACATTAGTACATGTTATTTATTTTTGTCCCTTCATAAACCCGAAACTTAGAACCTGCCTTAAGAGAGAGTTAAATCATAATCAGAGTAGTCGGTAAGTATATCTATAAAGCGAGGATGATTCTACACCAATTTGTATTGACGTGATGAATTCACAAGAGAATGATATTCCTTCGTTTGTGAGGGTGAAGACATGTTGTGATGATAAAGGTGGCAGAACCAGAACGTTGTGTAAGAGTTGGCCGGGCCCCTCTTTCCTGCTGAGATATAACCCTGTAAGTTAAAATGCAGTGTTTCCAGTGCATGCTCCTGACGTGCTCGCAGTTCTTTGTTATGTCCACACTTACTCCAAGGTACTGGATCACCTTTACATCTCCGAATATTTACAGTCACTTGACACGCAGGTGCCGGGGCCGAGGCTTAAGTCTTCTCGAACGCCCCAGCACAGACAACCACACCCACTGCCTCTTTCCTCAGACCTACTGTACAGCCACGACTCACGTCTCTGTCACTGGACCAAATTTGTTCCCCCTCAAGCGTCTGGTGTGTCACTGTTTGGAAAGTGTGGATTGACTTGTTTTCTCTTTCCTCCAACACGACCACAATTTGGACATTTGCTCGCGACATTTTGGCCTTACTTAACAAAAGAAAAAATGATCACTAACTAGAGGTCACAAAGTACATATATTTGTCGATCACCTCCACCAAGTATTGACTCACTGCACCATTAATAACCAGTAAGACGCATTACATTTGTTTGTTCAGTGAAGACGAAATTTGTTGACAATCTGAAGGTAAGAGATAGGCTCCAAGAATGTTAGCCAACGACTCAAAGACAATCACTGTGGGTGATTGTCAACAGTGTACTTCCAACATTATACAAGACATTGATACTGAGTCAACAGTGTACATCCAACAGTTACCAAACATTGATACTGAGTCAACAGTGTACATCCAACAGTTACCAAACATTGATACTGAGTCAACAGTGTACATCTTACAGTTACCATACAGTGATACTGAGTCAACAGTGTACATTCAACAGTTACCAAACATTGATACTGAGTCAACAGTGTACATCCAACAGTTACCAAACATTGATACTGAGTCAACAGTGTACATCCAACAGTTACCAAACATTGATACTGAGTCAACAGTGTACATCTTACAGTTACCATACAGTGATACTGAGTCAACAGTGTACATTCAACAGTTTTCATACATTGATACTGAGTCAACAGTGTACATTCAACAGTTACCAAACATTGATACTGAGTCAACAGTGTACATCTTACAGTTACCATACAGTGATACTGAGTCAACAGTGTACATTCAACAGTTTCCATACATTGATACTGAGTCAACAGTGTACATCCAACAGTTACCAAACATTGATACTGAGTCAACAGTGTACATCTTACAGTTACCACAGTGATACTGAGTCAACAGTGTACATTCAACAGTTTCCATACATTGATACTGAGTCAACAGTGTACATCAACAGTTACCAAACATTGATATTGAGTCAACAGTGAGTTACATTGATACTGAGTCAACAGTGTACATCTTACAGTTACCATACACTGATACTGAGTCAACAGTGTACATCCAACGGTTTCCATACATTGATACTGAGTCAACAGTGTACATCTTACAGTTACCATACACTGATACTGAGTCAACAGTGTACATTCAACAGTTTCCATACATTGATATTGAGTCAACAGTGTACATTCAACAGTTACCAAACATTGATACTGAGTCAACAGTGTACATCTTACAGTTTCCATACATTGATACTGAGTCAACAGTGTACATTCAACAGTTTCCATACATTGATACTGAGTCAACAGTGTACATCCAAAAGTTTCCATACATTGATACTGAGTCAACAGTGTACATCTTACAGTTACCATACACTGATACTGAGTCAACAGTGTACATCCAACAGTTTCCATACATTGATACTGAGTCAACAGTGTACATTCAACAGTTACCAAACATTGATACTGAGTCAACAGTGTACATCTTACAGTTACCATACACTGATACTGAGTCAACAGTGTACATCCAACAGTTTCCATACATTGATACTGAGTCAACAGTGTACATCTTACAGTTACCATACAGTGATACTGAGTCAACAGTGTACATTCAACAGTTACCAAACATTGATACTGAGTCAACAGTGTACATTCAACAGTTACCAAACATTGATACTGAGTCAACAGTGTACATCCAACAGTTTCCATACAGTGATACTGAGTCAACAGTGTACATCTTACAGTTACCATACAGTGATACTGAGTCAACAGTGTACATTCAACAGTTTCCATACATTGATACTGAGTCAACAGTGTACATTCAACAGTTACCAAACATTAATACTGAGTCAACAGTGTACATCCAACAGTTTCCATACATTGATACTGAGTCAACAGTGTACATTCAACAGTTACTAAACATTAGTTCATCACCTCTCGTCGTCAGCGAGGATAATAGACTATGAGAGTTCACTTTTAAAAAGACAAATTACTAAAAGTACAATAAAATGATAGAATACCATTGAAATATCCTAGTTTAAAGAAGCAATAAGGAATAAAGGCTGTGAAGGGAAAAATGTGAAGAGGTGTGATAATACTCGAGGGAGAACAGCTGGGGTTGTGGTGACCGCCTCGATGGTTTAACAACTAACACGACCAGGCAGGTGCTACCTGCTGTTGAGGAATTATTGACATGCACATTGTCGATCTGGTTTTGATGCATACTAGTCTGTAGTGACTGAAGGGGAATAGAATAAATAAGCTGAGAGGTAACCAGATATTTAGTACTCTCTGTGGTGCACTGTCCAACTGCCTTTCTAGCGGGAACAACTGTTTCAAAACTTATTTAATTAACACCCAGTACGTTTAATTTGGATATGTATGCGGAAAGTGTGTACATCTTGTTAAGTATTTTACACTGTTAAAAATATTATTATTTTCCTGGAATGGCAGTTTATTGTTTAACCTATTGATTTGTGGGGAGCTGCACAGTAGGATAATTGTGGCAAAAACAAAAAAAATCAAACAATGGTCGTCAAAAATCTTGTTCACTCCGAGTTGATGAACTTGGGTCGAGATGAAAAGTGGCAGAGGAGAGGATAAGTGTAGAAGACTTATTAATTTAGTTCGGGGAACGAAGGTCAGATTAAATTGTTACATTTGGTCATGTTTTATTCAGTAGGATTAATTAAAAGACTGTCATCTGAAGGCACAAGATGAGTATGTCAGTTTTAATGAATATTGTCACCGATATTTAATGTTAACCAGTAACATCCTTAATTTATATAAGTATATAAAAGGGTCAAGATTTCAGCCTAAGTTTTGCTCCTTTAGCTAAAAAACGAGGTGGGCTGATTTTAATACAACCTTGATGATGGGATGATTGGGTTTACAATTAGAGGAAATGTACGACAAGCCCAGGCACCACTTGTGTGTGTGTGTCAGGGGTGATTTGCGTGGCGTTTTGTTATGTGTTGCTTTTGTATAGTATCGTGTCAGGAGTGGTTTGAGTTGTGTAATATTGTATCGTGTATCAGGAGCATGTGGTGTGTTGGGGTGTTGTAGTGTTGTGTAGTATTGTGTTGTTGTTTGTCTCTTCATAGAAAGGCTATGGGAGAAACCCCAGACAGTAAACCGGTATGGGCTCCGAGAGGTAGATAATGGTGTACACACCATCTGGTAATCCCTGCAGTCCACCACTCATGACAATACAAGCTTACAGAATCCAGTAAGACCCCAACGGTGGAATAGCTGGAAGAGGTGAAGAACATTGGAACCAAACGACTACACCGGCCGATGAAGGCAATGCAAGATGCACTGTACAGGTTACTAAAGCGAAACCCAACAAAGTGGGCTATCGGTAGTTCATTGCAACTCTCCCCGTTCTCCAATTGTTGCAGTTACATGCCTGTGCTCCTGGCTCACCACATGAATCCACTCACGTACAGACATCATCCAGCTCATCATACTCTCCATTATTATCAGGTCCTCTAAAACACCAAAACTCCCATGGCGACAAACGAGTGGCAACGGTTATAAGCAGAGATGATTGCCAGGAATCCCTCCTTGTGACCACTCGGCACATGGGCAGTACATAAGAGATAGTCATTGATGCACTGGAATCTAGGTACCAATGCAATCCAGTCCTGTCTGTAAGAATTAATTCCCCTTTCCAGGAGTCACTCTGCTCACTCCTCATGGGGAGGGGGCTAGATAAGATACCCAATATATAACCTGCTTAAAACTCAATTGACTGGCAACGACACCCAGTAAGATCATCCTAAGACCATTCGTTAACACCACAACATATAAAAAAAAAACTATGCGACCTCCTATGGTCACTGCCTGGAATTTCAGGACCCCTCTGGATACTGGCACAAACGAGTGTCCTGAAAGAAGAACTGCCCTTGTGACAAAAAAGCTGGCTAGGATTACATAAAAATTCGTCATAGCAGCTATAAGTGAACCCCGGCTCCCAGACGAGGGTCGACTCACAGAACAGGGGACAGCTATACCTTCTTCTGGAAGGGTAAGCCTTCTACGGACTGAAATCACATTTACAGAGATGGCTTTAACATTCGCAAATCAACCTTGCATAGTCTAAGTGAAATTCATGATAGGGTCAACGAGCCCCTTATGACTCTCCGAATCCCACTAAAAGATTCACGTCATGCCTACTGCATTAGTGCACATGCCCCAATATTGCAGAGGATGACATCAAGAAGGTTGAGCTCCTAGGCAACTTCAATGCCATTGTCGATAGAGATGTTGACTTATGGCAGGGAACCATAGAGAGAAACAGAGTGGCCAGGTGTAATCCCAACGGCCTACTCCAGCTAGGTAAGTATGCTGAACACAACCTCACTATCACCAATACCTTGTTAAGGCAGGCTGAGAAGTTCAAGGGTTCTTAGCAACACCCATGAACCAAACATTAGCATCTCATTGACTCCCTCATTGTTCGAGAAAATGATCGCCTAGATGTCCTCATCACCAAAATCATGCGTGGCTCAGACCACTGTGACACAGAACATCGGCTCATCACAGTCAAACTCTCCCTTCACGTCGTTTTAAAACGGCGAAAGAAACAATTCTTCAGAAGTGGTTTCAACCACAAGCGACTGGAAGATCAAGCGGTAATATAAGCTTTCAGAGAGCAGCTCGACGATAGGCTGATAAGCAACCCAACAACAAACAAAATGAATCCAAGTGCCTAATGGGGTATCCTCAATGCTGTATCACAAAAATCTGTAGCGAGTCCCTCGGCCAAATCAGAAGAGGACGTTAGGATTGGCTTGATGCAAATAACCAGGAAATCGATTTACTCCTCTCTGAGAAACGTGCTGCCTTCTTTGACTGGAAAAACAGCTCTTAGTCTCAGACCAAAGCTGATACTTTCCGCTAGCTGGAGGCAATGGTCTAGTGCAAATTTGGGGAAATAAATAATTAATGAATAGTGGACTAAAAAAAAACATACGAAACGCAAAAAAATTGGACCAACACCAGATGAGTGATTTTTCTTTATTTCACTAAAGCAATTATGGCCCAACTACTCAAGGCGCGGCCCCATCTGCTCATCCGATGGTAATTCCCTAATTAAAGACGCAGAAGGCATCCTTCAGCACTAGAAAGAGCACTGTCATTCCCTGCTCAACTGATAAACTGATGTGGATGTCCCGATTACCCAGCAGGTCCCTCAGCACCCGAAGCTGGGCCCACTTCGACTATCCTCCATCCCGTGATGAAGTAGCAACTGATATTAGGCAGATGAAAAATAGCAAAGCCACAAAATCTGGTGGAATCCTAACTAAGGTGTATAAAGTTGAATGAGGAACCCTGCTGACCATTTGTCTTCATCGACGTTACTAAGGCCTTTGACTCGGTCAGCAGGGAAGCTTTCTGGTGGACCCTCAGTTATTTTGGTTGCCCACCGAAATTCATTGACATAGTGAGGCAACTCCATGATGATATGAACGGTAGTGTCCTGCATAATGGCACCATGTTTGAGTTCTTTCCCATTCAAACGAGGTTAAAACAAAAAGTGTTCTGGCACCAACTTTCTTTTCCATATTTTTGGCTGCATTCTTTACTCGTGCCAGTGTCAATTTAGCCGGCGGGGTGGACATACAATACCACATGAAAGGATTCTGCAACCTTTGAGGACTCCAAGCATCATCTTATGTGTCAGTTGCTTCCATCACTGAACTTCAGCATGCAGACGACGTCACCCTCATCACTCTCACTTAACGTGACCTACAAGAGATCCTGAACACCTTGGCAGATGCGTATGCACACTTCATCCTTGAGGTGAACATTCTCAAGACAGAGATTCTCTTCAAACCTGTCTCTGGTTCAGTCCCGCCTCCACCACCCATCCACGTTAACGGTACAATCCTCTCTAACGTTAACCAATTACAGTACCTTAGCTCACACCTATCTGTAGGCCTGTTACTTGTAAGGCCTGTGAGGAGTGGGACTTGTCAGTATACAGTCCCATTTAAAAGTAATTTGCTTGTAGTTATTTAGAGTCCCTTTGATATCAATAGGATGCCTGAGGCTGTCGATAATTGTAGTCCAACTGGGCGTTCATTTCTTCCATAAATGTGGTTAAACAACCACAATACTGGTGTATATGTACAGTGAGATATTTGCAATCTAAATACTGTACAGTTAATTAGACTGACCCCGTGATCTATTACTGAAAACTTCTCGTTGTGAGTCGCACTAGTACTGAGCTTGTATTGAGGTGGTTAAGGTGTAAATCTTTACTCTAAGAGGGGTCCAGCTCAAGACTACTAAAGAGGACTTGGTTATACCACGCCCTTATATAATAATTCCTGCACTCGCCACCAGAGCGATCTATGAGTCAAGCTTCTAGACTCTCTAGAAGGTTTTCGAGGGAGGAAGTAGTCATCTCCGTGAAATGTCAAGCCAAACAACAGTCAGCGGTGTTTACATTACTTTTTTTATTATTATTATTTATTGGGCACCCCTACATCCTTGTGTAAGGTGAAGCGCAGAAGCGTTTACAGCGCCCAACAGGGAAGCATGCTAAGTTCATGCTTGCCTTATGTCTCATGAGTTAAGGGCGTAGAAGCCTGAAGAGTCAATGGTTTATGTCTAAGCAAGTTATTGGAAGCTCCAACTGTTTACATTACGTGTATAATTAACCGGCTGGTAAATGATCCCGTAGGCCCATGAATCACTCTCGACTAGCAGTGCCATTATCTAAATATATTACTTATCTAACATACTTGACGCATTGCAAGTGTGAAGCAAAATATCCAATTACCACATATGAGTAATCTATTTAGTGTTTAAAGAAATACCTACTACTGAGAGAGAGAGTCGCATCATACAGCGACACTCGGACTAGACAAAACATCCGTGGGATGTTTAATCACGCTATAACATTTGAACAATGTCTGCCCTCTATAGGTCATTGAATAATGAATGTTCATAATTATACATCCATGGTTGTAAGTTATTAATTAATTACTCTAAATTATACAGTATGTAAATTATACTAGTTACATATCCACCACCGCGGGCATCGATGAGGAGCCTTTACCAGACTGCATTCTATTGACTTTATTTGGGGAAGCTGAAATTATTAATAAAGTTGTGCATATATCGATTAGTGGCTCTCGCCACCCTGCTGTATGACAGAGAGACATGGGTCACACACAGAAGACACCTCAAGCTACTCGAAAACTTTCACCAGCATATTCTACGTTCCATCTTACAAGTCTACTGGGAAGACAAGAGACAAACGCCAGTATTCTCGATTACACCAACTGTAGGAGCATCGAGGCTGCCATTATCCATGAACAACTACGTTGGGTCGTGGTCGTGGTGGCTGTGTTAGCTAGGGTACTTGTAGTGGTGTTAGCACAAGTACTGGTGGTGGTGTTAGCACGGGTACTGGTGGCGGTGTTAGCACGGGTACTGGTGGTGGTGTTAGCACGGGTACTGGTGGTGGTGTTAGCACGGGTACTGGTGGTGGTGTTAGCACGGGTACTGGTGATGGTGCTAGCATGGGTACTGGTGGTAGTGTTAGCACGGGTAATATTGGTGGAGTTTAGCACAGGTACTAGTAGTGGTGTTAGCATATGAACTCGTAGTGGTGTCAGCACATGTACTAGTAGTGGTGTTAGCACGGGTACTGGTGATGGTGTTAGCACGGGTACTGGTGATGGTGTTAGCACAGGTACTGGTGATGGTGCTAGCATGGGTACTGGTGATGGTGTTAGCACGGGTACTGGTGGTGGTGTTAGTACGGCACTGGTGGTGTTAGCACGGGTACCGGTGGTGGTGTTAGCACGGTACCGGTGGCGGTAAGCTAGCACGGGCACCGTTGGTGGTAAGAAGACGCAGCACTGTGGTGGTGTTAGCACGGGTACTGGTGGTGGTGTTAACAAGTACTGGTGATGGTACAGTACTGGTAGTGCCAGCGCACGGGTAATAATGGTGGAGCAGCATGGTACCAGTAGGTGTTAGCATATGTACTGCAGGGTGTCAGCATATGTACCAGTAGTGGTGTTAGTATATGAACTCGTGGTGTCAGTACGTACTAGTAGTGGTGTTAGCACGGGTACTGGTGATGGTGTTAGCACGGGTACTGGTGATGGTGTTAGCACGGATACTAGTAGTGGTGTTATCACGGCTATTGGTGGCGGTGTTAGCACGGGTACTGGTGGTGGTGTTATCACGGCTATTGGTGATGGTGTTAGCACGGGTACTGGTGGTGGTGTTAGCACGGGTACTGGTGGTGGTGTTAGCAGAGGTGTGGTAGTGGTGATAATGGTGGTACGCCTGCTGGGGACTGGCCACGTGTTATGGCTTCCATTTTTCAGGAGATAAAACCCTCGTCTTCAGGGCAGGTCGACCTCGATATATGAAATAAGCAGAGCTACTGGTGGCGCTGAATGTTTTGTGGGGAAAGTAAAACGTTGTCATGCTCAGCTGTGACGCCGCCTCGCTCCAGCTATCTCGGGCGAAACCGCTTTCTGCTCTTTTGCTCAGAAATAATTTATAAATGTAAATTTTGTGAAGACGAGGAAAAAAGATAGTGGGAATGAGAAAGAGTGAAAGAGAAAGAGAGAGAGAGACATGTGTGGAAGGATGAAGATGTGTAGATAAAGTGAGAACCAGTGGTCAATGAAATAATTTGCCGCGAGAGAGAGAGAGAGAGAGAGAGAGAGAGAGAGAGAGAGAGAGAGAGAGAGAGCAATATTCCACAGTTTTATTGAACTATAAATGTTTTGATTACGAACATTTAACGCTGAAATTGTGCGTCAAAATTGGATGTGTTTTTTTGTGTGTTTTTTTTACGGTGTTGTAGGAGGAACATTTTATACTCCCCAGGATGGCGTTCCGTGATCATTCATCTCACTGTGTTGTATGACTAGTTCAGGAAATATTGAACATAACATTACTGATGCATGACAAATGGGGTCCATTCCAAGTGGGCCCCAAGCTAACTACAAGCACTAGGGGAGCTTTAAAAGTCGGATCAAGTAGGATTGGGGCCTGTTAGGACTGGGGCCCATTTAAGCTGCCATAAACATAATTCGGAACAGTTTAAATTGTTTTTTGAGGTGCCATGTGACTCGCCTCATTTTTAACTATTTGAAACAGAACCAAAATATCCATAAAGTATATTAATTAAAGCATCAACAACATACAAGATCCATGAATGAGACCAACATAATTGTTCAGACCAGGCTCTTAATTACCACTTGTTGATGACTAGTATACACGCACAAGGAACTGACTTGTTTAAGCACACTAATACATTACTCTCTCTCTCTCTCTCTCTCTCTCTCTCTCTCTCTCTCTCTCTCATAACGCCTAGTACGTAAAGAGACAGAGACGTGAGCTGCCTACCACACATCTCATCCACACTTATCACCACCACATACCACACTTATCACCAGTACCACATACCATACTCATCACCACCACATACCACACTCATCACCACCACATACCCCACTCATCACAGCCACATACCACACTCATCACCGCCACATACCACACTCATCACCGCCACATACCACACTCATCACCGCCACATACACAACAAGAACTGCACCATGGTCCTTAAATCGCCCACATTATGTACAGTATATATATAACTTTAGGAGGATTTTTTTTTATATCTGCCATAGTGTCTATATATTAAAAGGGAATAAAAGGTATTGGAAAATCGTGCACCTTGACAGACAGATAGAGACATAGGCAGACAGACAGACAGACAGACAGACAGACAAGGTCAAGCAAACGGGGAGTTCTAGTTGGATTTATTGACAAGGTTACAAGTGATCCGCTCTCGATGCCGGTCAGGGTACAACTGCCCTGGCTGGCTGGCAACTGGTGCCACCACACCTCGGCGGACAATGCGGACCACGGGTCCGAACAACCATGGGGGCAGTTCAACAATTGACAAAAAAAATAATAACAAAAATGATCCTCCATACATTTCAGAATGTAATTGCACAATGCAATATGAACATAACAGTATAAGGCATAATACTCTCCCACTCCGCATCTCAACTCCATCATTAGTACTGGTCACCACCACTCTCGGAGATGGTTATCCCCCAGGTGTATATGGTCTTACCGTTGCACTCTCCAGCTCGTCAAAGTGACGCACTTTGACTCATCCAGTTGGGTCACTTTCGGGGATAAGTTGGTAAGACCATCCTCTTCTCAGTATCTTGATGACGCGGTAGCGGTGTGACTGATAGGGGGTCATCTTCCTACCCCCTTTCTTGTGCCGTTCAGATGGTGATAATTTGAGCTGCACCAGGTCGCCAACACGGAACGCTCCTCCTCGACTGCAATATTTCTCGTTCCTTCTTTCCTGCACCACTGCTACCCTGTCTTTTGCCGAACGTAGTGCTTTCTCGATCCTTCTCAACTTCTCCTGTCCCAACCGACCAGCTACCTCCACATTACTCAGGTCTGGTGGACGGAAGTCAGGATCATCACGTGATGCCTTTTCCGACGCCACCTGTTCCGGACATCTTGCAGGAACACCATACACCAGTTCGTGCGGACTCTGCCCTGTTGTGGCATTCCATGATGTATTGTGACTATATTGCAGATGGGGCACCATCTCCGGCCGCAAATCGATGTTGTTATCACATAGACACCACAGGTTGTCCATCAGCTGATTTTGTCTCTCCACTTGGGCCTGGCTGCGGGGATGATAGGGCGTTCCAAGCTTCTGATGAATGCCCGCCATTTGACATACTGCTTGGAACATCTCAGGCCTAAAATGAGGCCTCCGGTCCGATGAGAGTGAATAAGGCACTCCGAATGTGCACACCCAACGACCAAAGAGAGCCCTGGCTGCAGTGTCTGATGTAGCATCACACGTGGGCACCATCACAATATAGCGCGTCAATACGTCCTGCATCTGCAGTACATACCGGAATTGATGCTTGCCAGAAACAGGATGCGATCCCAGTCCACTTGCACCAGATCATTTGTGTTGTCAGGAATTTCCGTGTATTGCTATTGCACCGGAGCTCTCCCTGGCACTTTAGCTCTTTTGTTCGTCCCACATGCCTCATGCTTGCTGATGTATGCTGCTACATCATTCTTCATCCTCGGCCACCAGAAACTGCTCCTTGCCCTCTCTCAGGTGAGATTCTGTCCCATGTGGCCACTCAGGGAAGCATCATGCACCAGCCATAGGGCCTGTACCCGCAACGTTGCTGGCAGCACTGGAACCCATGTTTCCTTAACTCCATAGGGATGAACTCGGCTCCAACGTCAACCGTGTTGCTTATAACAGAGCACCCCTTGCTGAGATAACCTGAGACGGGTCTGGAAAGGAATTCGTTCCCTCTACCGGGGCTAACTCGTTCCCCCCATTACCCCCAAGGATCCTGACCATGGCAGCTATATCTTCGTCCTCCTGTTGTTCCTTGATGAAGGTCGGTATGTGCCAGAAGGCGTTGGCGAGATGCGTAGTAGCGTTAATTGCACATGCTGAGGTAGTCCTCATTTGGCCGACATCAGATATGCCATGGACATCGTCGGACTGCGACCCATCTTGTGTATAGGATAGATGTAACGAACTGCTGCAGGTGATGCATCCACCTCCCCCCTCCTGCCCTATTCCTCACTTATATCGAGCGAGTTGAGCCAGCGAAGGGCGCGACGATCCGTAGTCAGGTCGAACTGGGAGGCTGATAGATACATCCTGAATCTCTTCACCGCAGTCACCACCGCCAACAGCTCTTTCTCCGTCGCTGAGTAGCGCTGTTCAGCCGGGGTCAATGTGTGGTGAAAGAACGCAATCAGGAGAAACTTTTCGTCAGCAGATCTGTTCGCTAGCATGGCTCCCGTCTCGACATCACTTGCATCAGTCACCAGCACAAAGCGTTTTTTGTAATACGGAAGGTTTAGTGCAGCAGCATTCGCCACCTGTGTCTTAGGAGCCTCAAAGGATCCACACATCCTCTCGGTCCAATGCAGCTTCCGGTATGGGTCTCGATCTAGTGCTTCGTAGAGAGGCCTAGCTGTCTCTGCCACAACCAGTAACCAACGCTGGACGTAAGAAAATGCACTGTAGATGGTCTTGGGATCGCTGCAGTTGTCTCACCCTCTGTTCACTCATACTCAACATCCCGTTGCTGACCACCGCACCGAGATATTCCACTCGACGGACACCGAACCTGCATTTTCCTGGTGCCGAGGCGAGCCCAGCATCCTTTATCTTCCCCTGCACTGCCCGAAACTTTATTGTGTTCCACTCATGTTGTTCCCCACACTAGCACATCGTCCAGATAACATAGAGCGTCGGTGTAGTTGCTCTCCCCCAGTATGGTGGACTTCTACATACAATCAACACCTCAACCCGCCAGCATTTGAACCCACGGCCCACGAGCCCATGACTGGCTTTGTGTGAAATATAACAGAGTCTAGGACTGCTTTTAATGTCCTGGTGGTCCAGAGGTAGCGTTCCCCGGTCACAGTCATGGGTTCGTGGGCCATGGGTTCGAATCCCGGCGGGTTGAGGTGTTGTTTGCATATATATATATATATATATATATATATATATATATATATATATATATATATATATATATATATATATATACATTAGCAGAATCGCTAATCTCCGGGCGTCTCATGCGCTAGGCAACGGTAGGACGCCACCCTCCGGGAGGCTCCACATTGTCTCACTGTTCAATCCCAAAAACTTCTTCTTCCATCAGTAGTTCATTAACGGTGTATGTAAGTTCCACCATCTTTTTCATTACAACAGTACAGCAAAGTATATTTTTTAGCATAAAACTGTTATTATTTTATTGTCTAATCATCACTACATATAACACCACCCATCATCACTACATATAACATCATCCATCATTACCACATATAACACCATCCATCATCACTGCATATAACACCATCCATCATCACTACATATAACACCACCCATCATCACTACATATAACAATATTCATCATCACTACATATAACATCATCCATCATCACTACATATAACACCATCCATCATCACTACATATAACAATATTCATCATCACTACATATAACAATATCCATCATCACTTCATAAAACATCATCCATCATCACTACATATAACACCATCCATCATCACTACATATAACACCATCCATCATCACTACATATAACAACATCCATCATCACTACATATAACATCATCCATCATCACTGCATATAACACCATCCATCATCACGACATATAACACCATCCATCATCACTACAAATAACACCATCCATCATCACTACATATAACAACATCCATCATCACTACATATAACACCATCCATCATCACTATAGATCGGTAAAGTAGTTTCTGAGATTCTCGTGCGAACAAGCAAACAAACAAACCCACCCACAAACAGACGGGCGGCACCTTCGCTAGGCCACGGTAGGACGGCGCCCTCCGGGAGGCTCCACATTGTCTCACTGTTCAGTCCCCAAAAGTTCTTCTTCCATCAATAGTTCATTAACGGTGTGTGTAAGTTCCACCATGTTTTTCACTGCAACGGTACAGCAAAGTATATATTTTTAGCATTAAACAGTTATTATTTTATTGTCTAATCATCACTACATATAACACCATCCATCATCACTACATATAGCATCATCCATCATCACTACATATACACCATTCTTCATCACTACATATAACACCATCCATCATCACTACATATAACACCACCTATCATCACTACATATAACATCATCCACCATCACTACATATAACACCATCCATCATCACTACATATAACACCATCCATCATCACTGCATATAACATCACCCATCATCACTACATATAACATCATCCATCATCACTACATATAACACCATCCATCATCACTACAGCAGACAGTCGGTTACATGAAACAGATCAGGAAAGGGAATCCCGTCTTAATACTGACAGATAGCAAACAGCAGAAAGGCGTTCTCTAGAAAATGATCAAGCGCATGATTTTCGTTTGACTGCTAATAGACAGAGAGCTGCAGGATCCAGAATTCCAAGACAGAATACAAAGTGGCATCCACTTGTAAGAGTAGCATTTATTTATGATAATGAGATAGAATATGAAAAGTATCCCTCTGTTGTCATTGGCAACATGGATAAGAAATGTGAACACTGCTGTACAAAGAAGTATAAAGGAGAATCTGCTGGACTGTGCTGCTCTCATGGGAAAGTACTACTGCCAAATTTGGAGTAACCACCACAAACATTGAAGACTCTCATGCTGGGAACAACACCAGAGTCAAAACACTTCCTGGAAAATATACTGAAGTACAATTCATGCTTCCAGATGACATCCTTTGGAGCTACCAGAGTAGTTCGTGAGCACGGATACATACCAACATTCAAAGTCCAGGGTAAAGTCTATCACAAAGCAGGATCCCTCTTACCACTGGAAGATGAGCAGGCAAAGTTCCTCCAAATCTACTTCATGGGAGGTCATGAAAAGCAGACTACTATCAGGTGTGGCAATATTCAAGGTGTCTTTATTCAAGATATTCAGAGGCAACTGAATTACAAGGACTGAGAGAGGCTTTTGTACACAGGGTGACCTTATAAAACATGAGGTCTGGTCAAAAACATGACATCTACTTATCCACACATCAACACAGAGCAAACATAAGAGCTTAAAACAAAGGGCGACGTGACTAGTCATGTTAAGCCAGGTCAAAAATATTAGATCCACTAATCATCTATCATTCATCTACCTCGAATGTTTTCAAAGCATTTTTAACCTTGGGCCACTGACAAATAAATTTGTGTAACATATTATCAGTTTTGTACTGACCATCACTATGGTTTATAGAATTCAATTCCCTAATTAAACTTGCTTCAAACAGAAGTCTTTCTGTGACACATGATGATTTATACACTTATAAGCTGTTTTCCCAATCTATGGGATGATTATTGTCCCTAACATGAACGAACAGTGTACTGCTTTCAGATGCTGTTCTAATATTGTACTTGTGCTGTTTAATTCTGAGTTGCAATGCTTTCCCAGTTTGACCTACATAATTTCCATTACAACTGCTACATGGAATGCAGTAAACACTTCCATTTACATTCAAGGTTGGCCTATTCTTAATTAATATATTAGTAATAGTTGAGTCATACTTAAAAAAAACATTACTGTTGAATAATTTAAGGGACTGAACTAACGGGACAAATTCATTGCGATAAGGTAGAGTCAAAATATTCTTAAATGTAGGAACTTGTCTAGTTTGAGTAGAATGAAAGATTTTTTATCCCATTTACAAGAATGATCAACAAACAATGAAGGGTATCCAAGTTTTTGTGCAATGGACTGAATGTGTTGCAGTTCTTCATCAATAAATTCAGGGTCACAAATACGCAAACATCTCAAAAACATAGAAAAAACTGAAATTTTGGTAGATTCATGGCGACTCGATAAAAAGTGTCTGGGCGTTCTGTAGACCTTAAATTTATAGTTATGACCATTTCTCATGATAAGCATATCAAGAAATCGAAGGGATCCATCTATTTTTCTTTCAATTTTGAAGGTAATACTAGGGACAAGATCATTAAGCTTGTCTAAACCAGTGGGTCACTGTTCTAGGCCAAAAACAAAGAACATCATCTACATATCTATACCATGGAGGAATAAAGTCCCCAATATTGTGTAGTAATCTAGCCTCAAAAAACTCCATATAAATACAGGCTAAAGGAGCAGATCATGCCAAATAGTTGTTTGTGAAACTTCCCATTTGCTCTAAAAATATTATCAGTAACGCATAACTTTATCAATTTGAGAAATGTATCATGTTCAATAGTCAAATCTAACAGATGCGATTTATCTTTAAGAACTGAAAGTAGGTTTTTCACTGGTACTCTAGTGAAAAGTGAATTTGCATCAAAACTTATTAATTCACGTGGTTCATTGTGTTTCTTGAGTTTATCAATTAAATCACTGCTGTTGTGTATATGTGAATTAGATATTTGGCCTGTTAGCGGGGATAGCATCCTAACCAACTACTTGGATAATTTGTACATAACAGAACCCACAGAACTCACGATAGGACGTAATGGATTGTTAAGCTTGTGTGTTTTGATCAATCCTTACATATAAGGTAAAGTGGGATTGATTTGAGAGAACTATTTGGTGAGATTTGGGTTCTTTTTCAATAACTCCTTTTCCTTCATTTTAGAGTTAGATAACTAATAAAGATATTCCAGGGGATCTTTTCTAAGCTCACAATAAGTGGTTCCATCACTTAGTAATGAATTCATCTTATCACTATTGTCACTTTTATCCAAAATTACAATAGCATTGGGCTTACCAGCCTTAGTAATATGGATATTCACATTTCTTTTCAAGTTTTTCAAGGCTATTTCAAATCTTTTTGGAATGTTTGAAACCATTTTCTTACGTAAAACATTATGTATACAACCTTTAGCTATGGAAATATCTTCATTTGTAACATCTATCGACTTATTCTTTTCCAGGTTGATTATACCATTAGCAAGAGTAAGTGGATTAACGGTGAGCTGAGCAATAGAAAACTTCGTACCAAAACAAAGCACAAGTTTCTCATTTGTCTGTAGATCATAAGATGATAAGTTTATGAACAAATTGGATCATTCAGTTTAGACCAGTAACACTCATCAAACAAAGCATATAATTTAGAATTTAACTTCCTTTTTTGAACATTGTCAGTTTCACTAAGTGTATATATATATACTGTATATACAGATAAACATGCATAAGGCTAGGCAAAGAAACAGACAGACAGAAAGACAGACATATATATATATATATATAGAAATACAGACACAGATAGATACAGTCATATAGAAATTAAGACACAGACAGACAGACATACATACATACAGATAGGCATGCATAAAGCTATACAAAGAAAAAGACAGACAGACGGAAAGCAATCCTGGAGCCCCATCCGATTCCATCAAGTGAAACTTGTAATGACTCATACACAAAATTTCCATATGGCAGTATCATCCCGGTATTACAACCTGTACCAGTGTATTGACTATTACAGTAACAAGTGTCTCTCACAACACAACACGACACGGCTTCATAGTTGTCGGGCAGCCACCACACACACACACACACCTATGAAATGGTTGCCCTTCGTGTAACCAGGATGGCCGGCCCAAAGGCCACCTACGCTTCAATTTGTTTAAGGTGTATAAGCTGCCGCCAGCACAACAACCACACCCTAAGTTAATGAGTTGCATGACCCGGTGTCAAGGAATAGTCCGAGAAGACCGGACAACTCGCCAATTCTCTCACTTAACTAGTTGGGGTGTTTGAGTATAGTGGATGGTAATGCAGTGGAAGCGCCCCTCAATTGAAAATCCCGAACCAGCACAAACACAATTAATTTAAAACAATATTCTCTGTGACCCGTGGAAAGATAGCACCTGTGACTGGGGTAAATGAGACGCACTGTAAAAGGTGACACTTCTATTCCCTCCAACACTACAAACACACTCAATAATGTTACACCAACACCAGTGCACCTCTTAGCATAACTTAAACACTACAATGGGGAACAAGAATTATACATGGTATCAAAAAATATTAAGAAATATTAAATGCATTAAAGGAAGACTACTAAGGCAACAGTATTACTTACAACAAAAAGGAAGAAACTCATCTGAAAACAGTTCCCTCGTTATCTTGCATCACTTAGTGGCACATAAACATTAGAAAAACATCACGTGCACCACTGAACATGCCTTAAGGGCATTCAACAGAATAATAGCAGTCACTGAGAATTAGGAAATCCCGATTTTAGTCATCCTACACAAGAACATGGATCACGCATAGCCTGTCTGGGATGACCCACAAAATATTTTAATCCTAACTGTTGTAGAACCCGAAGGTCTAAACGACTAACCTGCCAAGGGACAGGCATTTACAAAAACCCGAGAATATCACTCATGACCCATCAGGCAGGCGGGTGCTCCGCTGTTTCTGGTCATTACTCTCTCTAGATTTCAGGAGTCATGAATGTTTTCCTCAACAAATACCCATAACATGCTTTACACATAGGTTCCGAATGCACCCGTACTTTTAAGGCACTACAAGCCCTTCACAACTTTGGAGAGGAACTCTTACGTCTCACGTGTGAAACTCAACCATGAGGAGCATTGATTTCCCACCTGGAATTGGTTAATTCTAAACACACCATTTCCCATAACATGCATCACACATATGCTCAGAACACACCCATACTGGGGAGATAAAATGTCTCTAAGTTCCCACTAGACTCCTTGTCTCAGTGTGTGACCGTTCCTTCAGTCAGACTGCCCCAGTTTTACGCTCAGTACATCCACGGATCGGAAGAGAGCGACCGTCAACAGGTGACCCTGTGCAGCTGAGGGACGGGTTCTATTTTCCCGTTAGTAAGAGTTTTCACTAACTGACTGAAGATATGTGATGTTGTGAACCAAGGTGGGGAGATTTGATGACCCAGAACGATCATCAACCAAGGGTGGACGCTGGTCCCACGTAGTTAGTTGTTACGGACACTCGTTCACTTCGGGCATCCCAGCTAAACGACCGCTAACCCGTCAGAACGACACAGACAGCTCAATCCGCTCAAAAACAACTTGGACGTTCAAACCACTTCGGGTTCTCAGAGGCCCTGCAAGAAACTCTGTTAGCTATTGTTAACTTCTTCTCCGCCCTATCTGAACCCTGTCTGAGATCGAATAAAACTTACTTGCAACACTGATATATGTGCCCGCAAAGAGAAAAGGCAACGTGATCGTTTTCCTGGGCAGCGACGCCAGACCATCCGTCTTGATGGTTACAAGTGTTCCCTGAAGAATGCAGTGATGGGTAGGGAAACACCGTGTAACACTGAAGTCCGTTTATTATGGATGAGAGAAATACAAGTGGTGACTCGCGTGTGCCATGCACGGCTCACACAGTCAGACTGAGACTGCCTTGCCATATGGCAGCCTCGGGGCAATGTTGCCACATAACGCGTGCAGCGTTGCCACGTAATTATATATATAAATGCTACTCGGCACAGTAGCTTATTTACAAGGTTGCTACTTGGCACAGTAGCATACATACATAACCTACATCTCCCTCCCCCCCTCACGCTCATAGTCTTTGTCTTGAGCGGACTTCTTAGTCCTAAGTCGCTCCGAGCGTCGAGGTGCACTGTGGGGCGGATCCTCGTGAGGTGTAGGGGACTCATCCTTGGTCAGGGGGCCAGCAGCAGGGGGTGGGACTGGCCGGAGGAAGCGGCGGTTCCTCCACCAGACACGGCCGCTCGGCATCCTGACCTTGTAGTCCCGCGACCGGCCGACGCCCATCACTATGCCCACCTTGTCCCAACGTGTCGTCGTCGGGTCCTGGACGCGGACAAGGGCACCAATCTCCAGTGGCTGAAGAGGGCGGGCACGGTCGTCATACCGAGCCTTGGCGTCCTGGGCACGTGAAGCGGCGCGGCGGTCGCAGCTCTCGGCTCTGGTCTGCCACTCCTTCGCAAAGGCCTTGGCGTGTGCAGGAACGCAAGAGCGGAGAGGGTGACCATACAGGATCTGGGCAGGGGAGCGTCCTGTGTGGGTGGGAGTATTACGTAACTCCAGGAGTCCTTTGTCAAACGCCTCACAGTCTATGTTGCCTGAAAGGGCCACCTTGAGGATGAGGTGCTTGACTGTCTTGACCGCAGCCTCAGCATGGCCGTTTGACTGTGGGTAGTGGGGTGTTGACACGATGTGGCGGACTCCCCAACGCTCCAGGAATCCTGTGAAGTCCCGGCTGGTGAACTGTGGCCCACCGTCCGTCCGCAGACGTACGGGGACGCCCAGGTCACGAAAGAGGTGCCGGAAGTGGCGAATGGTGGCCGCGGACGTCGTGTCCGAGCCACAGATTACCACCACAGGCCAGCCAGAGAGTCGGTCGGCGACAACTAGGAAATGTTTCCCAGCTGTGCTGAAGAAATCAGCCGACACGGACTCGAAGGGCCTGGTGGGTTCGTCGTCGCACAAGAGGGGCTCTTGCTGTTGACTGGGCTGCATGATCTGGCACGGCTCACAGGCACGGACCGTATTGACGATATCCGCGTCAATGCCGGGCCAGTACACAGCCTGCCTTGCGCGGCGCTTGGTGGCCTCTGCTCCACGATGGCTGTCGTGTAAGCGGGCCAGAACGCGACGACGGAGAGCTGCAGGGACGACCACACGGGCACCGTACAGGACGAGGTCCCCATCTGCGTAGAGGTCCTCACGTATCTTCCAATACGGGCGTAGGGCGTTGTGGAGGTCAAAACGGTCGCGAGGGAACCCAGTCCTCACACTCTCCAAGAGCTGAGTGTAGGAGGGGTCGTCGCGTGCCGCGGTCCGTAGTTCCTCAAGGGCCAGATCGCTGTCGGGTGGCGACACTGAGGCCTGGGTGCTGGCGAGGGACTGTACGGCCTGCAAGGTGACGATGTTGCTGACGGAGAAACCGGCCTCGGTGCTGAGCATCTCGTCTTCAGGTGTAGGGCGGCTGACTGGGGAGCGGGAGAGGGCATCCGGGATGCACAACTCCTTACCTGCGCGCCAAGCCGCGGTGAAGACGAAGGCCAAAATCTTCTCCTTCAGGCGCTGGAGGCGGGGATTCTCGATGGCGTCCAGCGAATAGTGATTAAGAATGGGGACCAAGGGCCTGTGGTCTGTGATGAGGTCGAAGTGCTGTAGGCCAATCAAGTAAAATTTGCACTTCGATAAGGCCCATACCACTGCCAGCAGCTCCAGCTCGATGGTAGCGTAGCGAGACTCAGCATCGGTGAGGAAGCGAGAGCCACACTGTACGAGCCGGTACTTTCCTCCACCGTGATCCTGGAGAAGGGCGTAACCAACCCCGTAC
This sequence comes from Homarus americanus, assembly GCF_018991925.1. Taxonomy (NCBI): domain Eukaryota; kingdom Metazoa; phylum Arthropoda; class Malacostraca; order Decapoda; family Nephropidae; genus Homarus; species Homarus americanus. The sequence continues at coordinate 33,915 of NW_024739340.1, read as the reverse complement.
AGGCGCGAGGCGTCTGTCTGGAGGACGGTGGGGAGCGCTGGGTCGAAAGTAGCGAGGATAGGTGGACTTGACAGGGCCTCCTTCACCTTATGAAAGGCGAGGTCGTGGTCAGGGGTCCACGTGAACGTCCTCTTGGGGCTCATCAGGGGGCGGAGAGGCCCAGCAGCGGCGGAGACGTCAGGAGAAAATTCTGCCAGCTGGTTCACCAGGCCCATGAAAGACCTGAGATCCGTAAGGTTGGCAGGTTTTGCAAAGTCCGCTATGGCGCGAACTTTCTCCGGGTCTGCAGCAATGCCATCCCTTGAGAGTCGGTAGCCGCAGAAGGACACTGCAGGTGAGGCCAAGACGAACTTCTCGGCATTCAGAGTGATGCCGTGCGTCCTACACCTGGTCAGTACCTCGTCGATGCGGCGAAGATGCGTCAGGTAGTCCTCATCGTAGAGGAGGACGTCATCCACTACCTTCACGCAGTTGGTCACGCCTTGAAGTGCCATGTCACCACGGAGACAGAAGGCGTCCCCCGTAGCAGCGAATCCCATAGGGCCACGGCAGTAGCGGAAGCGTCCGTAAGGCGTGATGAAAGTGGTCAGTGGCTGATCCTCCTTCTTCAGTGGGATCTGCCAGTAACCAAAGAGGGCGTCCATCGTCGAGAAGTGCCGTACCTTCGGGTCCACTCCGTATAGCTGCTAAAGGTGTGGGTGAAGGGTGGGCAGGACAGGAGTGGGGCCAGTCGGTGTTCTCAATAGCAGCACTAGCGCAGCAGGCGCGTCGCTCGTTGACTCACGCACCCTGCTGGCGGTGTACCGAGCAGCTGTGATCTGCTCGGGAAAGTCTCTGAGCACCACGCCTAACTCCTTGCAGTGCTCCCACGACAACAAGGGTGTAGCGAGAGTAGGCTGCACGTCGATCCATCCGTGACACGACCTGTCGCCGTAAGTGATCTCTGCTTGAAAGGAGCCCACAGCGTCTGGCATCTGGGAACCGTCCGCATTGTAGTACTGCAGCTGCGGCGGTGGTCCCAGGTCGCGTTTGGTGAGGCCCAGTTTCTGGAGGTGCTTCAACCCAATCACCGTAGTATCAGCGCCGGTGTCCGGTATCACCTCGATGTGACCTGACACATCACCGTGTGTGACGGCGACGCGGATGGTAGGGGAAGGGGTAGCCCTGGGGCGTGTGGTCGATTCCACCCTCCTGATGTGACTCCGCTGCTGCTTGGGGCTGCGTGGGCCATCTGGAGGGGGCTGCGTGCGAACCACCCCGAGGGAAGTGCTCTGCTTTCCTCCTCGTCTCGGGCTTTTGGGCTTGGGTTGGCGGCAGCACTTGTCGTAGTGTCCATAGCGACCGCAGGCCTGACACTTGTGGCCTCGTGCAGGGCACCTGTCTGTGTTAGACCAGTGGCCCTACGGTCACAACCACGACACAGTGCGTCGGCGGCCGGGCATGTCTTGGGGCTGTGCTGCTTTCCACAGCTGCCACAGGAAGCACTAGGCGGAGGCGTGGAAGAACGTGTGGCAGCCTTCGCGTTGTTGGCCGCCTTCTTACCCTTCTTGTACTGAGAGATTGCTCTCACAGCAGGAGGGGCCCGTAAGGCAGAGGTGGCGGACTTGGTGGCCACGTACGACCGACATTCAGTCACTACCACCTGGAGCGTGGAGGAAGCGTCCAGGGGGATGAGTCGGTGCACCAACTCTTCCTGCCTGACACCTGTCAAGATCCCGTGCTTGATCCAGGCTTCCTCACATTCCCGGCTGTGCGCCTTGCAGACGTCGATCTCCTCTGACAAACTCTTCAAGCGTACAAAAAAATCGTCAAAGGATTCGTTCTCCGCCTGCTTGCAGCTGGTGAAGGTGCGGCGACGCAAAGCCTCGTTATTCCGACCCTTAACATGCTCCTGTAAAAGGTCGAGCACATCCGTCACTGAAGAGGTAGAATCGGGAGGCACTTGCAACGTGTGCTCCAAAACTCTCTGGGTCTCCAGCGACAAACACATCCGCAGTTGGATGAGCTGTTTGTTTGGAGGCATGCTGTCAAGGTCCACCATCGTGGAGTAATCTGTCCAACGCCGCCTCCACTCACGAAAAAGCTGAAACGTGACGTCTGGTGAAGGGCGGGTGGGGGTTGAACAGATGCCTTGGGAGCTGTTTGTTTGGAGGCAAGAGTACCTGGAGGACGCTGGTGTGGTGGAGGAGGGAGGACATTGGCGCCTTCATGCGCGCTACCTGCGAGTGAGGGAGGGTGGGTTAGCGCCAGGGTCGCCAATAGTGCCTCAAAACGCAACTTTTCCTCCTCTCTTCGTGTCTCCTCCCTCTGAAGTTCCATCTCTCTACGTCGCTCGTCCCGGTTGTCCATCCACCTCAGAATTGTGGCAATGTCCGTCACTGGAGGTGGAGGATGAGAGTCTGCGCCCGGTGGAGGAGAAGGTGGTGGGGAGTCGTGTCTCCCATCTTGACGTTGTCCCTTCTTACCTCCCATCTTAGTGTGTGCGTGGACTGCACTGTTTAGTATATAAAGTGGCGCCTCAACAGCTCGAACCACATATATATGACATAAACAGCGCAGAAATAACGCATAGAGTCCACTGTTCTGTCCGTGAGTGAGTGCGTGCGTGCGTGTGTGTGTGTGTGTCTGAGAGAGCATTTCGTGGTGGCCTTAATGCCGGTGGCTAGAGACGTGGCAGGGGGTGAGACCGTCAGTGTCTCCCGGGATGTCACACGAGAAGGGTGTACGCCTGCGTGCTCCGTGGGTACCACAAAAAACAGGCCAATGCTCAACTCTCAGCTCTAGACACACACTAATACACTGACACTAACACTGCCACCGTCACTAAAACGCACTGTGACGGAGCAACACTGCACATCGCGGCGAAACACAGCGCAACACAACACAACACACTATGAGTCGACGCGCATGACGCGCATCACCGGCAGACGTAACTGTCTCGGCATAGTTCACACACTTTGTAAGTCCACAGATCCTAGCCACTGCGCCATGATGGTTACAAGTGTTCCCTGAAGAATGCAGTGATGGGTAGGGAAACACCGTGTAACACTGAAGTCCGTTTATTATGGATGAGAGAAATACAAGTGGTGACTCGCGTGTGCCATGCACGGCTCACACAGTCAGACTGAGACTGCCTTGCCATATGGCAGCCTCGGGGCAATGTTGCCACATAATGCGTGCAGCGTTGCCACGTAATTATATATATAAATGCTACTCGGCACAGTAGCTTATTTACAAGGTTGCTACTTGGCACAGTAGCATAGATACATAACCTACACGTCTGGGACGACTGCTTGCGCGTGACTGAGACTCTGGCTGCGGCGGAATGCCCCAAGGCAAGCCTGCCTAGTGACGTCATCTTTAGCAAACTAAATAGCTTCTTTGGGACACACGTAACATATTTAGACTGAGAAAAGATCTACAATAACTTTAAATTTAATAATAATCTTTTAACTTCATGAATTGCGTCCATATTAATTCGATAGAGTACATTTAATATTATAGGCCTAGTTCAAAATGCTTCCACTACGCTTGGGTGGCATTCCACGGGCTTATTTCTTCCCACGAGGCTTGGGTGCTTCAGCTAGGCCCACTGATGGTTTTTCCCTGTCTTCGACAGATCGGCAATTTTCGTTGTATCTAAACATCACACTGAATTTTCTGAATGGACATTATACAAAGGAGGAGTTTTTAATATTTAATAACAATAACGACTAATTATAAAGATAAATCTTAACCTCTAACCCTACACCAGTGCCGGAGTTTTTAATATTTAATAACACTAGTAATTAAAAATGAAGACAAATCCTAAACCGCTAACCCAACACCAATGTCCTAACTAAACATAAATATCCTAACTAGATACAAACTAAAACATGGAGGACAAGAGCAAAGAGGAGCCAGAGAAAAACTTAAGCCATCTACTTCTTTCTGCATGAATGCTATGGTACGTGGGATAATTAAGGCGGTCACTTGAAGCGCAGGAACCCGGGGAAGGTAGAGGTCCGTAGGGCGAGTCACTATTCCAGGACAGAGGATGAGAGTCAACTGCTTTTCAGGGTGAGATACGGGTCCCTCGTCACCTTGGTGGCTCATGGGAGAGGCTAGAGTGTTGTGGTAGAGGCTAGGGAGACGTGTAGGTGATATTATTGGGCTGGCGACTTTTGCTCCAACGTCGTGAGACGGCACGGAAGTGTTGTTAATTGCTGACCACCAGATGGCATTGACCCAGGCGGAGGGACGTGACAGTACAGAGTATATATATATATATATATATATATATATATATATATATATATATATATATATATATATATATATATATATATATATATATATATATATATATATATATATATATATATATATATATATATATATATATATATATATATATATATATATATATATATATATATATACACAATAATCAGACTATGATTGAAATTATTTTCACCAAGCTAAGATATCAACAGCAGTCAGTAATGCTCTAATCCACAGGGGAAAGTCCATTAACTATCCACAACAATCTAGGATCATATAACCAGTTTGTGTACAAACAGCGAATGATGAGTCAGAAAATCGATTGCGGGTTAGCTATTAACAAGAAGAATGGCCTTTATGTTTTGGGTCCTGTCGTGTGAGAGCCTACACGAGCAGCAGCCCATGGTGTTGTTGTGAGTGTAGTGGGAGATTGTGTGGTGTTTATGGTCACTAACACGCCAGGCTACACAATGAGCAAATCCATTTACCTTACTGAAATTACATGCATAGAGCTACCGTGAGTCAGACGTTCATGACAGCCAAGTACATAAAATGTTAGACTATATGGGCTGTCAGAAGGTGTATAGAATGTGTGTTCGGTGTATGTTAGCGTAATTACATACACATAAACAAAAATACTCACAAACAAGCTAATAATACGATACTAGTATGTATTCACGCACGTCGCAGGTACAGTGTATTACCAAACACAATACACGTCGCTGTCGCATTACACACACACACACACACACACACACACACACACACACACACACACACACACACACACACACACACACACACACACACACACACACACACACACAAAGTTACGTGAAGAGTTATCAGTATTACAAACTAACATTCTCCTCTCCATTATAAACAGACGGAAAGAAGTTAATGACTCTTTAATGAGGCAATTGTTCACGTCCTTCTTTCAGTGTCTGACGTTCAAATATCTTCTTTCTTTTCTCTTTCCATCGTCTCGTCTCTAATTAATTATCAGTGGTTTTAGTGATAATTAATCTTTATGGATATTTAATATATGATAAATAAACTTTAATTGTCTTCTTCTACACATTACTTGACATTGTTCTCAAGACAAGAGTTTACCTTATACACATACAGGTTAGTTTTATCGACCATAATTCTCGATGAAAATAAATATGAACATGTAATAAGTTCACACATTTATCACATATAACTTGAACTCTCAATCACTGTGTCTTATTTTCTATTTAAACATTAACACAAGTCTTATTTAAATCACAACCACTCATAATACTTAATGTCTTAACACGTGTCTCTAATCATACTGTCTGTAATAGTCTCGTTATCAATATCTTTCTTCACACAACACTTTCAGCTAATTAAGTTTTATAAACAGTCATCCAAGGGTAAGTGAGGATGATGGGTGAGTGAGAATGGGTGGATGGGTGAATGAAAAGGATGGGTGGGTGAGTGAGGAGGATGGATGAGTTGTGATCTTTGGTCAAGAAGAGTCCTTATAAAACAGAAAGGGCGAGAGAGTGTGTCTGTGAGTCCGTAGCTACGTGAGAGAAAGGGCCATACCCTAGATCAGTGATTTTCAACCTTTTTCATCTCACGGCACAGTGAGCCAGGCACTAAAATGGTCGAGGCGCACCATCAGTATTTAAGGCGGATCTACACTCCGGAATTAAGGAGAGAATTTAAAACTGCCATTTGGGTTTTTAATGAACAACACATTTGTTTATTTATTGCATCATTAAAAAAAGGAGTTTAATGAGCTCCATAAAAGTATCAGTAATGTCAAAACGTATCCAAATGCTATTTAAACTCCCGCAGCACACCTAGGGATGCTTCGCGGCACATTGGTTGAAAATCGCTGCCCTAGATACACAAATCAGTACCCAAACAAGCGATCAAGTTGAATTGTAATCATCTATCCCATATCGTTTGGGAGCTCTCTTTATCCTCGTGGACCGGCATACTGGAACAAGTTGAGAAACAAAAATGGCAGGAGACATGCCATCCAGTTCGGTCTGCTGGTTGTTTGATGTGGTGGGTTGTGGTGTAGTATCACAGTGTTAGTAGGGTCTGGTGGAGTCTGAGAGGCTTATGTATACGATGTTTATCTGCGAGTTTAGTTTAGTCGTCGCGGAGCTTGGATGGTAGGTGACCGAGCAATGTAATAGCCCCTTTCTCGTAAACAGAAGGATTATATAAATGGGTTAATTACATTTGATTTATTTACTCTATTACCCCCTGTAGTTTTCCACTGGCTATGAGGTGACATGTTCAGAGCACGTGATAAGGTGTGCCCACGGGAAGCCGCGTCATAGTGTGCTGAGTTAAGGCATTAAATAGCCGGCTCCCTGGCCACCTCATGCTGGCAGTAGTTTGATATCCTTGTCTAGAGGAAAACGTTATTTGAGAGCCATTGTGGATGGTTCCGTCTTCCCTCGAGGGAGGACGGCGTACATATTCCGTTCTCCCTCGATGGGTCACTACTTATTAGCATTGTTACTCAACCCCTTACACAGATCGGACATATTTAGCAGGTCAATTTACATAGCCTTCGTCCTTCTCTTAACACTCATAGTTCATAGTTACAGTGATAAGTTATGGTTGATTTACACTTTGGAACTGTATCTTCAGTAGTTCCTAAAAAAAAAGGATAACAGACAATTGGATTTCGCTACTAAAACCCAATATAATATAAATGTTCCGGCCTCATTAACTTAGACAGAATCAGCAGTTAACCGGCTAGAACAGTACATGGCATGACTGTCTTGTAGCGTCGATCCATTAAGAGTTGTGCTGGACTGGAATGCATGTCTTTACTTGGAGTATTATGCCACTTTAATAACGTCATGAAATCAGATTGTCAAAAGCCTTACACTTTGCAAATAGCCTCTTTGTTGTTTTAACTACATTTTCAGCCTTCCCATTTGACTGCAGATATCTGGGACTAGACGTGATGTGCATAAACGACCATTTTTTCGTGAAAGACTGGAAATCCGCTGTGTTGAATTGTGGACCATTATCTGTCACTAGGGTGACCGGTACTCTGTGGCGGGCAAAGATATCTTGGATATCTAGAATCACTCTGTCTGATGTGAGATTCCTTATTTGGGCTCCTTCTATGTAATTACTGTAGTAGTCAACGACAACCAATAGATTACGATTGTCAAAATGACAACTATCAGCCTGTCAGCCCCCACCTTAGACCAGGGGCGAGGAACAAAATCATGACTGAGAAGGGCTCCTTGTTGGGACATTCTCGTAAACAAGCATCACATTAGCTGACTAGCGCTTTCAAATTTGATAACATACCAGGGCATAAGAGTGCCTCTCTCATGCGGCGCAGACATCCCTCCAACCTAATATGTCCTTGGTAGGCGATGTTCAGCATCTCCTTGCATAAAGACATTGGCACCACCAATCCGTTTCCCTTGAAGATCAACCCATCTGCTACATGGGCAGCAACAGGAACTTCAGCCCTTGCCTTTGGCCACCCTGAAATAATCACGCTGGAGAATGCTTGCAAATCTTCTTCCTCCTCCATATGTCTTTGGATTTCCTGAATCCTTCCCTCACTCACTACCAGTGTCCCCTGGTTCCTTATTGTCTCAGACATGATCACAACTATAGAGTCTTCCTCACATTCAGGCAGATAAGCACGACTAAGAGTATCTGCCAAAAATCATGTACTTTCCTTAAAGATATTCCACCTTTAAGCTATAGTTTTGGAGACGTAGTAGCATTCCTTGTAATCGTGTTGGTGCAACTTCGAAGAACTTCTTGAAGATAGATTCCAATGGTTGGTGATCCGTCTGTGATCCGTCCGAACAAATGCTGGTGGAAGCGTTCGTAAGCAAACACGATAGCCAGACACTCCTCTTCTATTTGTGCATAGCGTGGTTACTTACTTGTAAGAGCCGAGATGCAAATGTGATCGGCTTTTCCTCCTGGATGAGTACAGCGCCCAGTCTGGCTTGGGAAGCATCGCATTGCACAGAAACCTCGTCATCCATGGTATAATATCGTAAAACAAGGGGGCAACTATAACAGTTTTCTTGATGTCCTTAAATGACATCTGTTGAACTTTCCGCCAAACTGTTATAGCATAATTTTTCATCGGTTCCCTTAGAGTTTTGGTCTGATCCGCTAGGTCAAGCAAAACCTTTGACAAGTATTGAATCATTCCTAAGAAATATCGTACACCAGATATGTCAGTAGGCGCAGGCATTTCCCTTAACGCCTTAACTTTCTGATGTGCAGGCTTGATTCTATCTTGTGTTACTACATGACCTGTGAAGGGTACATCTTTGAGTTCGAGCTGAAGTTTACTACTCACAACACCACATAACGCTTCTCACATCGGCTTAAAAACTGGTGCAGTTTATCATCTTGGTCCTGAATCGCTTCTGCTGCCGTTTTGAGACAGCCATACACAATGAAATCGTTAGCTACAACTTACACTCCTGGTAGACCTCCTATCAAATGGTGCATGTGACGTTGGAAGACATCTGGTGCTGAACTGATCCAAAACGGCATCCGGAGCCGTCTGTATCGTCCAAATGGGGCATGGAGAATGTAGTTAAGTAGGAGTTTTGAACCTTCAAGTTGTACGTGCCAAAATCCCGGCTTCACATCCAGAATTGTAGACACAAGCACCTGACAATCTCGTAGCTATGTCCTCAATAATTGACAGCGGGTAGTGCTCTCTTCCCAATCGTTTTATTCAAATCATCCAGGTCAAGACAAATCCGCAGTATTTCATTTTTCTTTGGCACCATTACTAATGATGATATCCAATCAGTTGGCACTTCAGCTAAAGCAATGATTCCCAAATCTTCCAAATGGTCACGTTCCTCTCGCAGCCGTGAACGGAAAGCTGCCTGTACCCGATGTGGCGCATGCTGCACTGGGAACACTCATTCATTCACCCGAATTTTGTAAGGCATAGCCAACTTGTCAACCGATTTTTTAGATAGTTGTGGGTACTGTTGCAGGAAAGTATCTTTAGTGGCAGTTTCACAAGACACTTGTTTAGCAGGGACCGTAGCCTCTTGACATTTCTTTTATCCTGAAATTGAGTGATACTGTTTACCCCTAGATAGGTAGCCTTGTTTCTTACAAGTCCTACTAAATGGGTGCCTTTCTGCCAATACCCAAAAAGAACCGTGTCAAAATGATGAACCTTTTTCAACTGGTAGTCGCCTGTAACTAACTGTCTTGTATTAAATGAAAGACAAAAGTTGTGTCGTGAAATTTGGTGAAAATATATGCCGAAGGGCTAAAACTTTTGGTGCGCTCTGCCTTGTGGTAGGGCTCTCATAATGTTTCACGAGTTATATTTAATCTTCGAACAAAACCGCGACACGACTTTTGTCTTTGATTGTACACACGGGCGGGTATTACATTGCAATCTGTTCCAAAGTCAATCTGGAATCTAATGTAATTTTTAGGTCCAGTTTTCAGAGTAATGGATTACTCAGTTTTGAACTGAACACTCGACATCGTCCTTCCGACTCCGAATATTCAGAGGTATACGAGTAAATGTCCATTGAGTGTCGGACAAAAGCCCCCTAGGACAAAAGTCCCCCAGGAGAAATAATAAAAAAATTAAAATAATTATTTTATCATTTTACAGTTTATGAACACTTCTCTAACCTAACCTAACTTAACCTAACCTAACCTAACCTAAATATATATATATATATATATATATATATATATATATATATATATATATATATATATATATATATATTGATAAAGTCACACGGGAGAAAGGGAAACAACGGAGCGCCTTAGCTTTCGTCTTTACTCAAGCTAAGGTGCTCCGTTGTTTCCCTTTTCCCGTGTGATTTTATCAAGATTAATCTTATCCACGTTTTCATTGTGGATATACATGAGATATATATATATATATATATATATATATACAATCAACACCTCAACCCGCCAGGATTCGAACCCACAGCCCACAAGCCTATGACTGTGACCGGGGAACGCTAACCGCTGGACCACCAGGATACTAAAAACAGTCCTAGACTTTGTTATATTTCACACAAAGCCTGTTAAACGAGCTTATGGCGCCGTGAACCTCTAATGGGGACCACCCGTATCACGTAGGTGGTCAGAGTAACGTTTTACCAAATCCGGCTCTGAACGGCACAAACATAAGCTCATAAACAGGCTGTGAAATATAACAAAGTCTAGGACTGCTTTTAGTATCCTGGTGGTCCAGCGGTTAGCGTTCCCCGGTCACAGTCATAGGCTTGTGGGCCGTGGGTTCGAATCCTGGCGGGTTGAGGTGTTGATTATATATATATATATATATATATATATATATATATATATATATATATATATATATATATATATATATATATATATATATATATATGTAACCGGTCGGAATTTACTGGACTTTATTTTCTCACTTGACTTGGGGTTTATTAAAGATTATTAGATGGTAATGGCAGTGGAAGCGCCCCTTTGAGAAAAATCCCGAACCAGCACAAGAACACTTAAATCTACTAAACAAAATGAATTGTCCGTGACCCGTGGAAGGATAGCGCCTGTGACTGGGATGAATGAGACACACTGTAAAATTTAGACACTTATATTCCCTCCAACACTACAAACACAATCAAATAATGGTACACCAATATGCTCACCTCTTAACTTGAACTTAAAACACTACTCTGGGGAATAAAAGTTATACATGATATAGAAATTATTAGAAACTCAGGCAACAATAAATTTGAAGTATTAAGAAATGTTGCTTGCACACATGAAACAGGCCTTAAGGGCTTTCAACAAAATAATATCCAGCACTGAGAAAATGGTATTCAAAAATAAGAAATTAATAATTCCACCATGAATAGGCCTAAAGGGCACTCAATATAATTATGTTACACCAACAGATGCAGGCCTTAAGGGTTTTCAACAAAATAATATCAGTCACTGAGTAAATGGTATTAAAAAATAAGAAATTAAATACTCTACAATGAATAGGCCTTAAGGGCACTCAATATAATTATGTTACCCCAACAGATGCACACTTCCTAACCTAACTTAACCACTACTCTTGGGAACAAAGGTTATACCTGAGGTCGGGATTATGAAGAAAAATTAGATGCATTAAAAGAATTAAATCACAGTATCACTCTGGTTCCACTTAGTGACACAAACATTCAAAAAACAATACTATCAAAATTATTTAAGAAATACTAAACCACACACGTCAAGATAACATCAGTAACTGAGAAATGGTATTAACTACACACAAATATAGTCACCATTATTGATATGTTACTGGGTCCACCAATACTCATGAACCATGCTCCACCCAACTCAACATACACCCGTAATAAGGGAGATAAAATGTTCCTCTAGGTATCCCCTAGATTCATGGTCTCAGTGTGCGACCCTGTATCACACAGCTGGCCTCACTTTACCCCCAGTACATCCATGAAACGGAAGGGAGTGAGCAAATCAGACCTTGTACAGTTGAGAGAAGCTTTAGCTTCCCGTTAGCAAGAGGGTTTCACTAAGCTGCTCGAGACATGTGGGGTTGTGAGCCGAGGTAGAGGAGAGCTGATGACCCCAACGATCGTCCCGTCGTCAGCTGGGCACCCAGACGGCTAGATTCCCTCAAGAGATCCTTTGATACCCCGCTAAACAGTGACAGGCCTACACTGATCGGTCCAATGGCGACAATCGCCACCCTCAATCATCAACGGCAGTCTCAAACGGCAGTCAATCTCTCGCGGTCATCACTCTCGCAGTCAATTGGGTTCTGACGGAAACCCTGAAATGAACTCACTGTTAGCTCTTGTTAACTTTACCACTGCCCTATCGAACCCTGTCTGAGATCGAATGAGACTTACTTGTTATACTGCAATAGTGCAACACAGGTGACTAGGCCACGTGACTATTTCTGTGGACGGACGCGCAGGGACGTCTTGTTTGTCTGAATGCTTCCACGTCACTGAGAGAGAGCCCGCCTCGTGTCCTCTCAAGGCGTTAGCTTAGGCCTACGTGACATATTTTCCGCCTAACTAATAACTCCTTGTAACACCCGTAACATTATTCAGACTGATAAACGATCTATAATAATTTCAAATTCAATAATAGTCCCTTAACTTCATGAATCGCATCATTATTAATTCGGCAAATTACATTTAATATCATATAGGCCTAGTTCCACAACCTCCCACTATGTGCGGGGAGCGCTCTCTTCCCTCAGACAACCTTGAAAGCTCAGTATCGCCAATGGCGGGGCATTTGAAATTACTCTGAAATTTCTGAATATTACAATCGACCCCCCTAAAAAAAAGACAGCACTGTCCTCATGTGCTGAGAAAAACATACATACGACCCCCCTAAAAATTTGTTCTAAGGACTGCATCTCACCCCTTTAACGTGCTAAACGCAGCATTTCTGTCTTCTCTTCTCTCCTTTTCTCTCCCGCTAACATATATATATATATATATATATTTCATTAGCCCAATAAAGCATGCGGACTTCTACATACAATCAACACCTCAACCCACCAGGATTCGAACCCACGGCACACACGCCTATGACTGTATCCTGGTGGTCCAGTGGTTAGCGTTCCCCGGTCACAGTCATAGGCTTGTGTGCCGTGGGTTCGAATCCTGGTGGGTTGAGGTATATATATATATATATATATATATATATATATATATATATATATATGCAAGTAAATCACCGTAGGTGCGCGTGATCCAGAGGCAAAGCTGATTAATCACAGGGTGAGTACAGACCAGTCTGTACCACCCCGAAGATGTGAATTACACGAAAGCGCTTTGGGAATCCCCAGCCTTTCTTCTTTCCTTGTGGTTGTTTATATATATATATATATATATATATATATATATATATATATATATATATATATATATATATATATATATATATATATATATATATATATATATATATATATATATATATATATATATATATATATATATATATATATATATATATATATATATATATATATATATATATATATATATAATTGTGATATCCAGAAATTTCAGAGTAATTTCAAATGCCCCGCCATGAGTGATACTGAGCGTTCAAGGTCATCTGAGGGGAGGGAGCGCTGCCTGCTCGTAGCGAGAGACTGCGGAACTAGGCCTATATGATATTAAATGTAATTTACCGAATTAATAATGATGCGATTCATGAAGTTAAGGGACTATTATTGAATTTGAAATTATTATAGATCGTTTAGCAGTCTGAATAATGTTACGGGTGTCCCAAGGAGTTATTAGTTAGGCGGAAAATATATCACGTAGGCCCAAGCTAGCGCCTTGGGGAGACACGACGCTGGCTAGGCCAGTCCCGGAGAGCATTCACACAGACAAGACGTTCCGCGCGTCCATCAGAAATAGTCACGTGGCCTAGTCACCTGTGCTGCGCTATTGCAGTATAACAAGTAAGTCTCATTCGATCTCAGACAGGGTTAGATAGGGCAGTGATAAAGTAAACTAGAGCTAACAGTGAGTTCATTTCAGGGTTTCCGTCAGAACCCACTTGATTGGAGTTGATTGGAGTTGATTGGAGTTGATTGGAGTTGATTGGAGTTGACTGGAGTTGACCGGAGTTGACTGCGAGAGATTGACTGCCGTTGATGATTGAGGGTGGCGATTGTCGCCATTGGACCGATCAGTGTAGGCCTGTCACTGTTTAGCGGGGTAGCAAAGGATCTCTTGAGTGAACGAGTGCTCCCGACAACTAACACGACACGGGACCAGCATCAGCAGTGGGTGATCAGTTCTTACCACTCCGGTGCACAACCCCACATGTCCCGAGCAGCTAGTGAAACCCTCTTGCTAACGGGAAGCTAAAGTTTCTCTCAACTGCGCAAGGTCTGATTGGCTCACTCTCTTCCTGCCCATGGACGCACTGGGAGTGCACTGAGGCTATCTGAGTATATTAATGGTCACACACTGAGACCGTGAGTCTAGGACTCTAGGAGATACCTAGAGGAACATTTTATCTTCCTTATCACGGGTGTAGTTAACACCATTCCTCAGACTGATATTATCTTGACGTGTGTAGTTTAATATTTCTTAAATAATTTTGATAGTAGTGTTTTTTTTTAATGTTTGTGCCATTAAGTGGAACCAGAGTGATACTGTGATTTGATTCTTTTAATGCCTCTAATTCTTCATAATTCTGATCTCAGGTATAACCTTGTTCCCCAGAGCAGTGGTTAGGTTAGGTTAGGAAGTGTACACCTGTTGGGGTGCTATAATTTTGTTGAGTGATATTATTTTGCTGAAAGCCCTTAAGGCCTATTCATTGTGGAGTATTTAATTTCTTATTTTTTAGTACCATTTCCTAAGTGACTGATATTATTTTGGGAAAGCCTTAAGGCCTGTTCATATGTGCAATTAACATTTCTTAATACTTTAAATTTATTGTTGCCTGTGTTTCTAATAATTTCTATGTCATGTATAACTTTTATTCCCCAGAGTAGTGGTTAAAGTTTAAGTTAAGAGGTGCGCATATTGGTGTACCATTATTTGATTGTGTTTGTAGTGTTGGAGGGAATATAAGTGTCTAAATTTTACAGTGTGTCTCATTCATCCCAGTCACAGACGCTATCCTTCCACGGGTCACGGACAGTTCATTTTGTGTAGTAGATTTAAGTGTTCTTGTGCTGGTTCGGGATTTTTCTCAAAGGGGCGCTTCCACTGCCTTTACCATCTATTAAATTTTAATAAACCCCAAGTCAAGTGAGAAATTAAAGTCCAGCAAATTCCGACCGGTTACAAATGGTAGCAGAGCGTAGTTTTTAATGTCGTGACTGATAGTACTGTGGTTGGGATAATGAACGCCATCATGTGTTGGTTAGCAATGGTAGGGATTGAACTCGCACTGATGCTCATCCTTGTGCCCGGACTGAGTTGGTTAGGCTTGACAATAGAGATGTGTATGAGGAGGAAGAGAGACGGCCGCGGGACCTTGGTACAGCTGAGAGAGGAGTTCGGAGACCTAAAGAGGGATTATCAAGCACAGGTAAACAGGTTCAAGTGGGAGTCTCAGGCACACATTCAACGGTTCAGGGAGGAAACAAGGGGTGAATGTCAGGCACACGTCCAGCAGTCAAGGAAGTGTGAGGTCCAAGTGGGAAATATAGGGGTATGTAAGTAGTTCAGAGAGGTTGATCGAGCCCTCCAGCTGAGAGACAAGATGAAGCCGACCGATTGCAGTTTAGGGTGCATGGTAATGAGTAGGGCAGAGGGGATTGGAGAGATGGTTAGGTCAGAGATGTGCGTTGAGTAGTGGTTGCTGTCATGAGCGGGATTGAGTTGCTGTCATGAGCGGGATTGAGTTGCTGTCATGAGCGGGATTGAGAGTACGGTTGTAATGTCCAGGGCCTCACTAAGATGGACTGGTACATTTTCAGAGGGTTGGTCTGCCGGCATGAGGTTCGGAGACGTGGACTGAGTATTTTTTTGACACTGGTTCCTCTTAGCTCAAGGGCCAGGCAAAAGGAGAGCATGTTTGTTTTGGACTGAGTATTGTTTTGACACTGGTTCCTCTTAGCTCAAGGGCCAGGCAAAAGGAGAGCATGTTTGTTTTGGACTGAGTATTGTTTTGACACTGGTTCCTCTTAGCTCAAGGGCCAGGCAAAAGGAGAGCATGCTTGTTTTGGACTGTGTATTTTTTTTTGACACTGGTTCCTCTTTGTTCAAGGGCCAGGCCAAAGGAGAGCATGTTTGTTTTGGGCTGGTATTAATTTTGACATTGGTTCTCTAGTTAAGGGCCAGGCAAAAGGGGAGCGTGATGTTCTGGTTGGATTGAGTTGGGCTAGGAAGAAATGGAGTTGCTAGCTGCGAGTGGAATAGTACAGAGTTGAAGGTGGGTTCTAAGTTGTTCTCTCAGCACATGAGGGCAGTGCTGTCTTTTTTTAGGGGGGTCGAGTGTTAGCGGGAGAGAAAAGGAGAGAAGAGAAGACGGGAATGCTGCATTTAGCAAAAGGGGTGAGGTGCAGTCCTTAGAACAAAATTTTAGGGGGGTCGTATGCATGTTTTCTCAGCACATGAGGACAGTGCTGTCTTTTTTTTAGGGGGTCGATTGTGATATCCAGAAATTTCAGAGTAATTTCAAATGCCCCGCCATGAGTGATACTGAGCGTTCAAGGTCATCTGAGGGGAGGGAGCGCTGCCTGCTCGTAGCGAGAGACTGCGGAACTAGGCCTATATGATATTAAATGTAATTTACCGAATTAATAATGATGCGATTCATGAAGTTAAGGGACTATTATTGAATTTGAAATTATTATAGATCGTTTAGCAGTCTGAATAATGTTACGGGTGTCCCAAGGAGTTATTAGTTAGGCGGAAAATATATCACGTAGGCCCAAGCTAGCGCCTTGGGGAGACACGACGCTGGCTAGGCCAGTCCCGGAGAGCATTCACACAGACAAGACGTTCCGCGCGTCCATCAGAAATAGTCACGTGGCCTAGTCACCTGTGCTGCGCTATTGCAGTATAACAAGTAAGTCTCATTCGATCTCAGACAGGGTTAGATAGGGCAGTGATAAAGTAAACTAGAGCTAACAGTGAGTTCATTTCAGGGTTTCCGTCAGAACCCACTTGACTGGAGTTGACTGGAGTTAACTGGAGTTGACTGGAGTTGACCGGAGTTGACTGCCGTTTGACTGCCGTTGATGATTGAGGGTGGCGATTGTCGCCATTGGACCGATCAGTGTAGGCCTGTCACTGTTTAGCGGGGTAGCAAAGGATCTCTTGAGTGAACGAGTGCTCCCGACAACTAACACGACACGGGACCAGCATCAGCAGTGGGTGATCAGTTCTTACCACTCCGGTGCACAACCCCACATGTCCCGAGCAGCTAGTGAAACCCTCTTGCTAACGGGAAGCTAAAGTTTCTCTCAACTGCACAAGGTCTGATTGGCTCACTCTCTTCCTGCCCATGGACGCACTGGGAGTACACTGAGGCTATCTGAGTATATTAATGGTCACACACTGAGACCGTGAGTCTAGGACTCTAGGAGATACCTAGAGGAACATTTTATCTTCCTTATCACGGGTGTAGTTAACACCATTCCTCAGACTGATATTATCTTGACGTGTGTAGTTTAATATTTCTTAAATAATTTTGATAGTAGTGTTTTTTTTAATGTTTGTGCCATTAAGTGGAACCAGAGTGATACTGTGATTTGATTCTTTTAATGCCTCTAATTCTTCATAATTCTGATCTCAGGTATAACCTTGTTCCCCAGAGCAGTGGTTAGGTTAGGTTAGGAAGTGTACACCTGTTGGGGTGCTATAATTTTGTTGAGTGATATTATTTTGCTGAAAGCCCTTAAGGCCTATTCATTGTGGAGTATTTAATTTCTTATTTTTTAGTACCATTTCCTAAGTGACTGATATTATTTTGGGAAAGCCTTAAGGCCTGTTCATATGTGCAATTAACATTTCTTAATACTTTAAATTTATTGTTGCCTGTGTTTCTAATAATTTCTATGTCATGTATAACTTTTATTCCCCAGAGTAGTGTTTAAAGTTTAAGTTAAGAGGTGCGCATATTGGTGTACCATTATTTGATTGTGTTTGTAGTGTTGGAGGGAATATAAGTGTCTAAATTTTACAGTGTGTCTCATTCATCCCAGTCACAGACGCTATCCTTCCACGGGTCACGGACAGTTCATTTTGTGTAGTAGATTTAAGTGTTCTTGTGCTGGTTCGGGATTTTTCTCAAAGGGGCGCTTCCACTGCCTTTACCATCTATTAAATTTTAATAAACCCCAAGTCAAGTGAGAAATTAAAGTCCAGCAAATTCCGACCGGTTACATATATATATATTGTGTGACCAACACACTGGTGGCAGCGGTGGGATAGATTATAAGAAGAATCCGTCAAACACTCAGAAACAAACATTACTTCAAGTGATTCTAGTGACTTAAGTGGCATCCTAAGTGAATTAGCAGCAAACAAGCAATTACAAGAAATTTAAGTGGACAGTGGCTATAAACAGCTGTAAAACGTATACATAGAGACACAGTGGTAACAAAAACATTACAAAAGATTTGTAACTTAGCAGTCAAACCCTCAGTGACACATACTACTGAAGGTTACCCCGACCGGAGCCTGGAGCAGACAAGGCTACCCGAGTGTGGGCTGAGATTACTACCAGCTAACACTAAATCACAGGAGTTTAGGAAGGTTGTCAAAGTGGTTCCAGACAAGCAAACAATATCATGCTTAAACAATCAAGATTCTTCGATGTGCAACAGAGGACAGCCCCAGATCAACCCCCAGGCTGATCGCACCAACCAAGAGTTTAGCACCAGATGAGCCCCCAGGCCGATCGCACCAACCCAGAGGTCAGCCCCAGATCAGCCCCGAGCTGACCACTACAAGACCCAGATCAGCCCCTTAGATGGATTGCTGTAAGACGTGACGCCATCCCTCCCTGAGATGGACGTCATCAACTCCTGACATCATAGCCAGCGCGAGGTTTTATGCACTCTCCACCCAGGTAGATCACAAACAATCATTATTTTAAAAACTACACAAACACAAGTGAACTTCAAGAAGTCTTCACATATATATATATATATATATATAATCAACGACCTCACCAGCAAAGAATCGAACCCTCGACCTACTGGGTGGGACTACGGGACGCTTACCGGCTAGGCCACAAGGACACTAAAAGCAGTTCTAGACTCTGTTATATTTCACACAAAGCCTGTTCATCGAGCTGATGGCGCCGTGAACCTCATTGGGAAACTGCCCATGCCTCGTATGTGGTGTCAGTAGCATTTTACCGAATCCAGCTGGTATGAAAGGCGAGGTACATATATATACTTTATTTTTAGTCCATATAACACGCGGACTTTGAACATATAATCAACGACCTCACCAGCAAGGAATCGAACCCTCGACCTACTGGGTGGGACTAGGGGACGCTTACCGGCTAGGCCATAAGGACACTAAAAGCAGTTCTAGACTCTGTTATATTTCACACCAGCTGAATTCGGCAAAATGCTATTGACACCACATACGAGGCACGGGCAGTTTCCCAATGAGGTTCACGGCGCCATCAGCTCGATGAACAGGCTTTGTGTGAAATATAACAGAGTCTAGAACTGCTTTTAGTGTCCTTGTGGCCTAGCCGGTAAGCGTCCCCTAGTCCCACCCAGTAGGTCGAGGGTTCGATTCCATGCTCCTGAGTTCGTTGATTATATGTTCAAAGTCCGCGTGTTATATGGACTAAAATTGAAGTATATATATATATATATATATATATATATATATATATATATATATATATATATATATATATATATATATATATATATATATATATATATATTTCATGTGGAGTCCACAATGAAAGGCCGTGGTTCTGAATGAAATCTTGATAAAATCAATGGGAAGGAAACAGCGGAACTTGTAACAATGTTTCATTCAAGACATCTTCAGAGGCAACTAGATTACATGGACAGAGAGAGGCTTAAATATACAGGGTGACCTTACTAAACATGAGGTCAGGTCATAATGATGTCATCCACTAATCCCCACACCAACACCAACACACACGTAGAGGAGCTTAAGAGAAGGAGGCGAAGTGACTAGTCAGGTCAGGTCAAAAATAAGGGGCCCACTAAATAACTATCATACATCTAGATCAAAGGTTTTCAAATCATTTTTAACCTTGGGCCGCTGACAAATAAATTTATGTAACATTTTATCAGTTTTGAACTGACCATCACTAATGTTTATTGAGTTTAATTCCTTAATCAAACTAGCTTCAACCAGAAGTCTTTCTTTGACACAAGATGATTTGAATACTTCTAAGCTTTTTTCCCAAGCAATGGGATGATTATTATTCCTAACATGAACGAACAGGGCACTGCTTTCAGATGCTGTTCTGATATTGTACTTATGTTGTTTGATTCTGAGCTGCGGTGCTTTTCCTGTCTGTCCTACATAATTACAATTACATTTGCTACATGTAATACAATAAACACTTCCATTTACATTCAAACTTGGGCTATTTCTTATTAACATATTGGTAATGGTTGAGTCATACTTGAAAACAACATTAATATTTAGTAGCTTGAGGGACCGAACTAACGATAGGGCAGAGTCAAAATATTCTTAAGTGTAGGAATTGGCCAAAACTACAAATTATAGGTATACAGAAAGCCTGCACAGGTAGACAGATTCATACACTTTATATCGAATCACCTGAAGTCTACCAAAATGTCAGTTCTTTCTGCTATGTTCTTAAGATGTCTGCGTATTTGTGACTCTGAATTTATTGATGATGAATTGAAACACATTCGTTCCATTGCACAAAAACTTGGGTACCCTTCTGTGTTTGTTGATCGTTGTTTTAAAAGGGCTAAAAAATCCTTTCATTCCTCTCAAACCAGGCAAATTCGTGTTTTAGTTTGATACATTTGGTAGAATCCTTTGGGGTTTGTTTTTGCCTCCCCTGCTATCTTCAGTTCATAGTTCCTCTTGGCTTTTCTTATCTCGGTCTTGACCCTACCGGCCAATACCTTATAATACTCCCGGAGGTAAGTTTCGCCACGATTTATCCTTCTATCTATAGCCTTCCTTTGGCCAATAATGTTCTTTAAATAATTATTTATACATTTAGGGTCATTGTTGTCTGATCTGAATTTTTTGTATGGTATGTTCTGCCTCTGTGCATTAAGTAACTCATTAAATATTGTCGTGGAACTCGGCAATCTCAGATCTCGTTATCAGGTCGGTGTCATCTGTCAGGTTCACATTCAATCGTGACACCCCCTCTCTCAGCTGCCTCTTTAAACTGTCAAAGTTTGCCCTTTTGAAATCTGGTACTTTAATGGAATTCCCTTTACGTCTGACCTGAAAATCTAACTGGAATCTAATTTCTTTGTGATCGCTGTTTGCAAGTTCGTTCCCTACCTCGACATTGCTAATGAGGTTTTCTCTGTTCTACAGAACTAAATCGAGTATATTATTACCCCGGATGGGTTCGGTTATATGTTGACTTATGAAACAGTCCTGGATTGATTCGAGGAAATCCTCTGATACTGAGTTAGCCTTAAGGTCAGTCCAATCTATTTGGCCAAGGTTAAAATCGCCTACAATACAGACTTTGTTGTGTATGGAAGCCCTGCGCATTTCATCCCAGATAAGTCGCTCATTAACTCTATCAAGATTAGGAGGTCTATATATTACTCCTATGATAAATTTTCCCTACCGTTGATTAATTCTATCCAAATTGTTTCTGTATGCCGCTCAGTTTTTATTTCCTTAATTATTTCGCACTTCAAATTATCCCTGACATAGATGGCTACTCCGCCTCCTTTCCTGGGCGGCCTATCGGTATGGAACAATTTGTAATCCGCAATTTGGTATTCGACAGGTAACTTACGTGAGTCTAGGTTGATCCATGTTTCAGTGAATGCTATTATATCGATTTTTCGGTACATATCAAGGCCCTAATATCATCCATTTTGTTTCTCATACTTCTACTGTTCGCGTAGTAGACATTTAAGTTAGTCGTATTCTGAGTCCTCCCTTTACCGCGTTTAGGTTTACACTCCCTGTCTAATTTAGTTTTGTCATCATTCCAAACACTATTTCCCTGTAATTTTTCAGTTTGTTTACCCGCTCCCGCTGCAGTCTCCCTCACCCCCGTGCCCATATGTTCCCCTAGCAGTTTAAAGCCTTCGATATCTTTTGAACTGCCCCCTCTAGAGACCCCGCCAGGGTTGCCACCCCTTCCCTAGACAGGTGTACCCCATCCCTAGCATAAAGGTCTCTTCTGCCGTAGAATTTGTCCCAGTTGTAAATGAATGGGACAGATATTGAATTGCAATATCCGTCAAGACGGCCGTTGACAACCATTCATTGCTAACTCTCCTTCTAGGCAGGACAGCACATATGACAGGGATCCCTCCCTTAGTCCTAATGTGATCTATAGCTGTCTTGAACTTATCGAGAAGCTCTTCACTCCTACACCGGCCAATATCATTGCCTCCTGCACTGAGGCAGATAATGGGTTTGTTCCCATTACCAGACAAGATATTGTCCATTCTGTCAACTATATCCCCCACCCCAGCCCCTGGGAAACACACCCTCATCCTATCATTAATACCACAAAAGGCTCTGTCCAAGTACCTTTCCTGTGAGTCACCAACATTTAAAGTTTTTACACCTTCCTTGTCAGCCCTGTCCCTGACTGTACTAACGTCCAATTCGTCTATCAAGGGACTAAACGAGTTGGTACACTTAAGAACAGAAGAACATAAGAACATAAGAATGGAGGAAACTGCAGCGGGCCTATTGGCCCATGCTGGGCAGTCCCGTTTACACCCAACCCCTATTGCTCATATAAGCATCCAACCTATGTTTGAAGCTATTCAGCGTATTCGAGTAAATGATGATATTTGGTAACTTGTTCCATTCATCCACTACTCTGTTTCTAAACCAGTGTTTACCTATTTCACGCCTAAATCCAAATTTGTCTAATTTAAAACAATTGTTACGAGTTCGCTCCTGGTTGGATAGTTTGAGTACCTATGTAATGTCCCCTTTGTTTAGCCCTGCCTTCCACTCATACACCTGTATCAGGTTGCCCCTCGCTCTACGTCTCTCGAGGGAGTGCAAATTAAAATGCTTTAACCTGTCTCTATACTCAAGGTTCCTAATGCCCTGTATTAGTCTTGTCATTCTCCTCTGAATTCTTTCCAAGGATTCTATATCCACTCTGTAATACGGTGACCAGAACTGAACTGCATAATCCAGGTGTGGTTTCACAAGAGCAAGATGCAGTTTTAGGATGACCTCGCTAGTCTTGTAACTAACACTCCTTTGTATGAACCCAAGAACTTTATTAGCCTTGTTACGAGCAAAAACACATTGTTTACTTGGCTTAAGGTTCCTACTCATCATTGCTCCTAAATCTCTCTCTGTTGTTGTCGTTGTTGTCGTATCCTTGGTGTGTTTCTTCACCACCAGTTTGGTCGTCCCTCTCCTCACAACCTTCCATTCCCCAGAGTTATCGTCATTCACCGGCTTTCTTCGTCCCGTTTCTTCCTTCATTCTTGCTATCTCTTCTTTTAATTTCAAGTTTACTAACTGTAATTTCAGGTTTTTTTCTTTGGTATTCTGTAACTCGGCCCACAGAAGGACGTAACCCCGTTCACCAGTAGCACTAGCCATATCTGATAATTATCCCCGGGAGCAGAGCTAAGTAGCCGTGACCTTTCCTCTAGTGAGGTCAGAGAAAGATTTCTGGTTTGATTAAGGAATTAAAATCAATAAACATTATTGATGGTCAGTTCAAAACTGATAATATGTTACATAAATTTATTTGTCAGTGGCCCAAGGTTAAAAATGCTTTGAAAACCTTGGATCTAGATGTAGGATAGTTATTTAGTGGGTCCCTTATTTTTGACCTGACCTGACTAGTCACTTCGCCTCCTTCTCTTAAGCTCCTCTACGTGTGTGTTGGTGTTGGTGTGGGGATTAGTGGATGGCATCATTATGACCTGACCTCATGTTTAATAAGGTCACCCTGTATATTTAAGCCTCTCTCTGTCCATGTAATCTAGTTGCCTCTGAAGATGTCTTGAATAAAGACGAAAGCTAAGATGCTCCGTTATTTCCCTTTTCCCGTGTGATTTTATCAAGATATATATTTATATGTATATATATATATATATATATATATATATATATATATATATATATATATATATATATATATATATATATATATATATATATATATATATATATATATATATATATATATATATATATATATATATATATATATATATATATATATATATATATATATATATATATATATATATATATATATATACTTTTACATACTTTTAGTACTTTTAATAACTAATATATATTTCCTCTTCATTTCAATAACTCATTATAAATATTTTTTTTTGCATTACTCTATGAGTAGGGAACGTGGTGAGTCTTTAAACAGTGAGTGAAGTGATAAATAGTCCTATACATGGACCCTGTTAAAAAAATTTTGGGTATCAGACAGGAAATTAGTGACTCAGACTCTGATAGCCAGTCATCTAATAATTCACAGGAACTAGTGGCAACTAATAGTGAGGAAGAATTTTCCACAAATTAGCCAAATAGAGTTAAAGCCTACTGACTCTTCAGCCACCTGTGAAAATTTCATTAATTTCATGGTTCTGGATCAAAACAGTCTGATTCTAGTGTAATTGTATGTGCTGAACTCAATTATGACATTCGTATAGCTGTATCAGGCTCAGTTTTCCAGAACCAGCATATCTATATATTTAGTGTACCATGCTATTCATACAGTAATTTATATGCTCATTGGCTCCACTTATGCAATTATTTTGTCCTGATTTGTGCTTTTTTGTTTGTTTCAGTTTGCTGATTCATGATATTGCATATCTACACCTGCATGATTTGTAATTACTCTGAAATTAACAAAACATGGAACGTCGCAAGTGTGTGAACGGTGCTGACAGTTTTTGCTACATATGTGGTGCCTTCACTCCTGGTAGCCTCAAGAAACCAATCACAAAAGCTGTTCGACTGAACTACAAAAGTTACTTCAAATGTCATTTGGGTGACCAAGACAAGAAATGGGCACCTCATGTAGCCTGTAAGTCTTGTGTTAACCACCTGAGCGAGTGGATGTGTGGTAAACGAAGTTCAGGAATGCCGTTTGCTGTACCAATGATATGGCGTGAACCTAAAGACCACAGTAGTGACTGCTACTTCTGTCTCACAAATATTAAGGGAATAAAAATCAAGACACGAGGCAAGGTACAGTACCCCAATATTGCTTCTGCAATCCGACCAGTACCGCACAGTGCTGAACTTCCAGTCCCAAATCCACCGACTGAACAAGAATTGAGTGATTCCGATTCTACCTCTACCTCAATGGAAAACGACTACCAGGATGACTCTGAAAATACCAGGCCTAAACTATTTACTCAAGAAGCGCTTCATGATCTCATCAGGGACCTAAACTTGTCAAAAGAAAAGACTGAAGTTTTGGGATCCAGACTAAAGCAGCGTAACCTGCTAGAAGATGGAGTGCATATCAACCATGCTTCAGAATTATCATGCATTGGGAGCAAGGATGTCCTTGAAATTGCATTTTTTCCACTCTCATATTGAATTTTTCCCAGGTAACCTTGGAGACGTTAGTGATGAACACGGCGAAAGATTTCATCAAGATATCGCCATAATGGAGAGCAGATATCAGGGACAATTCAGTCCTAACATGATGGGCGACTATTGCTGGACACTGCAACGAGAAGAGAGCAAGCTGTACAAGAGAAAGAGTAAAGTTCAGAAGCACTTTTAGAACTTCATATTTTGTCTTTATAAAGGATTTGAACTTATGTTTTTTGGTACAATTTTTTATGAGCTTATCTGTGATAGGTTTAAAATTGTATCTTGCATGACGCGATAATGTTACTATATTTACCATTTTTTTTATTCTTTAAGAAAGTAGGTCTGATGGTAGAATGAAACATCCAATTAATATTCATTAATATGAAATTAGTCATGAAAGCACAGTCAGATGAGATAATCTCATCTTTTGCACACGTGATGGAATATTAAATATTTGTACCTATTGATTTTTTTATAAAACCTGGTCTGATAGAACAAAACAAATATCAGATTCGAATTCAGCAATATGAAACTAGTTGTGTGAGCATGTTCTCATATGTGAACCATTTTGGCTGTTGACCAATTATCAGTTTGAGGATTTACACAGTAGACAATTAAGGTCAGGTAACATTTACCCATTGCCTTCACCTGTTACTAACGCTAGTGCCTTAACTAACACAACAAAAATGGCAACAGGTGGTTCTACTAACCCACTGCGTACAACGGCCGGTAAACCGGTAAGGCTACTTCTAAATAATATTAAGATACAAGAGTTTACTGCCGAAGATCTTGATTATACTAGTTTAGCATTTTTACGTAAATGCGCAGATGTAATGAGCAATAAAAATGTCACTTATGACGTAGATAAAATTTCATACGTCCGAAGCCTTATCAAAACCGATAGTCTGGCAGTTAGAGGTATCTATGCTTCTGCCATTGACGAAGAAACTGATGATTATCCAACATTTAGGCAGCAATTTATTTATTTTTTGGGATCGGGCGCCAAAGGAGGTCCACTTACTTGGATTTTTAAGATGGCAGAGAGGACAGGTGAAACTCTGCTTGCACATGATGCACAAGAAGCCCAAATTTGTGCGGGACTCACTAAGATAGATCTCACATCTTACATGGATTCCTCAAATTGGTTCGATGAAAATGACAACTTGTCTAAAGTAAATTTCTACAGAATTATCGAATTTCTTCACTTTATCTTGTCATCAAATGAACCCTTACGCGAGAAAGCCCAAAAGAATGAGTTTAAAAAAGGGACTAAACTTGTACAGTATGTAGAAGAAATTGCGGAACCCAAGGAACTTCAAGGAACAACCACAGTCTGTCATGAGAACCAGACACAAAAAGGATCGAAGGAAAGAATCCTCGCAGGACCTCAGCATTTCATATAGCCCTGCGAAACCAAAAACTCCAAAGGGACATTACACAGGAAATAAAATGTCTCCAAACACTGAAAGCACTCCTACTAAATGGTGTATAGTACACCAGTCTCCATACCACAGCACAGAAGATTGTGGAAATGTACAGCGTAAAAAACAAGAAATGGAAAATCGACGGGAGACAACTATACAACCTTTGGGGGAAGAGGAGCGCGTCCAGCAACGCGATCTAGGATAGCGTCAACGGTTAAAGAAAACAACGCTTCCATCACCGGCTCATTAATCGCCACGTTAAACAAAGTGGAGGTGTTGACCGTACCAGCGAGGATAGGTAACAATCAGTTATCTCATTATAATCGTTCAAAGAACTGCAGCGGCGATATCCTCCAAATAAGTGGCCAATAAAACCTACAGACATTCCTCTGTCGGGAATCCAATTAGACATCGCGGGGGTGATAACACTACCACTCCGTTTTTCTAGGTCCAGTAAAGCGTTTTTGGCGGATCTCTACATAGTTAAGGCATTTTCTTAGCCAGCGGACGGGTTACTTGGCCTGACCACTGTAAGGGAGAACAACATTAACGTTCAGCCACAAGATCAAACAATCACGCATAATTGTAAAACATATCACGCCATGCAAACTTCACATCCTTTGCATACTTCGGGTGTTCGTGTAATAACTGCCTCGACAGGCACGGGGGAGTCTTTGGCACAGCAGCAATTTGTTATGGAGTCACTCTCTGAAACTCCACCTAGTGGCTCAAAGGACATTTCGGATGAAAGCGGCCAGAACTAGACTCTAACGTCTGCCGTGTTAACTGGTGTACAACGGTTACATAGCCAGGAACTAACTAAAGTCACAGTACGTTTGCCAAATGTGAGTGGAGGAACAGATGTTGTGTGTCTGAGTAAAAGCTCACGAGTGAAAGGTTTGTCACTTGAGTCTACCTTAAGCACTGTTAGAATAGGTAGTCTCACAGATGTCCTCGTTCTCAATAGAACTGGAGGGCCCATAACCTTATGAAAGGGATATTGTTTAGGTAATTTCCTTGTTTATGATAAAGCGGTTGTCGAAGAGCCATTAGAATTACCAATAGGTAGTGTAACACAGGGTAAATCGGACGAAAAATCACGTAGTGTAAATAATGTAGCGTTGATAGCGCCACATGTGAAAGTAGTCGATCATCCTCGAGGCAAAAGTGATATTTTAGAATTACTCGCCGAATTCAAAGAAATCATAGCATTACCTGGAGAACCCCTAGGTAAAACAACGTTGACGAATCATCATATTCCACTCAAACCGGAAGCTAACCCAATCTACATCCCAGCATATAGGCTACCCCACAGCAGAAGAGTGGTAGTCCAGCAAATAGTACAAGACCTGGTGGACCACAAGGTCATAGATTTTCGACGAGTCAACCAGGTAAGTGTACCAGACAGGTTCCTAATGCCTGTCCTAACTGATTTACTACAGTCACTAGGAAAAGACAACGCAGTCTTCAGCAACTTAGATTTACTTAGCGGGTACTGGCAAATTCCCTTACATGAGGATTCCCGCGAAATAACTGCGTTCAGTACGGCTAACATTCCAAAGAATGATAAACACCTTGTTTGCTAGAATGATAGGTAACACAGTCTATGCCTATCTAGATGATCTTATCATAGTAAACGAAGATTTACAAAGTCATCTTAAGAAACTACGAGAAGTTTTCACAAAGCTACATCTAGCTGGATTGAAAGTGAAACTTTCCAAATGCGAATTTCTCAAATCCAGAATCCAATTTCTTGGTCACGTAGTGGATGGCAATGGTATACACACAATAGATTGCAAGGTAAAGGCGGTGAAACAATTCCCTTGTCCCAAGAACGTAGATCAACTTCGTAACTTCCTAGGATTATCTGGATACTACCGTTCTTTCATTGAAGGTTATGCCAAGTTAGCATCACCACTCACTAAACTCCTCAAAAAGGATGTGAAGTTTACATGGGATAAGGAACAAGAGGACAGTTTTAATGCCCTCAAGAGCGCCTTAACGAAAGCTCCAGTGTTAGCCTTTCCGGACTACACAAAACCATTTACCATATGTACTGATGCCTCGGGCCAAGGTTTAGGGGCGGTACTCATGCAAACTGATTATCGAGGAAAATGGCGGGTAGAAGCATACGCCAGTCGCACCCTCAACGATGCAGGAACACGTTATTCCTCAACTCACTTAGAAGCATCAGCTGTAGTGTGGGCTCTCAATCATTTTCAGGATCTCATTTTGGGATATCCGATCACAGTCCACACAGATCATGTTGCCGTGATAGAACTATTTAATGGGAAGAATTTATCAGGGCGTTTAGCGCGCTGGTATCTAACCATACAGGAGTTCGCACCCGACTTCAAGTATTTGCCAGGCCGTGCGAACGTGGAAGTTGATTCGCTATCTAGACACATAGCTCCTGTCACGCCACTACCTACGTTCACCCTGTCACAATTAAGGACGGAACAGTTACAGGATCCATTATGGTCCAAGGTTATATATGCCTTAGAATCGGGAGATGAGGTAAATTTGCCCAAATTACCTCTACCACTCTCACAGTTTGAGCTGCGGCATGACATATTATTTCGCTCAGTGAAAACTCAACAAGAGTCAATCTCTGAAATTGTTATTCCTACATCATTAAAGGAAAACATTCTCACCCTGTTCCATGATGCACCCCAAGCTGGGCTTCCAGGGCGAGATAGATGTCTAACAAAAATTAGACAAAAGTATTATTGGAAATCTATGAGGATCGACATCGAGCATCACATTGCTAAATATTTATCTTGTGAAAAACGCAAGTGAACAACGATGGATCCCGCTCCACTCTTAGAATACCCGACGCCGGAACGTCCATGGGATCGATTTATTGCAACTACCAAAAAGCCATCAAGCCGTTGACCATTTTTCCAGATTTGTGGTACTCCCATCATTGCCGAACAAGTCCTCTGAAACAGTGGCTCATGCATTAGTCACTCATCTAATCTGTCCTTTCTCTACACCTAGGGTGATATTCTCGGATAACGGGGCAGAATTTAAGAATCAACTCTTAGCTGCTATATGTCAACAATATGACATTACACAAACTTTCACAACCGCCTACCATCCATTTTCAAATGGGTTGGTCGAGCGTGCGAATAAAAAAATTCTTGAGATTCTCCGACATGTGGTGAATCCAATGCATAGTTCGTGGGAGGACTGGGTTCCACAGGTTGCAGCATCCATCAATGGATCTATAAATAGCTTTACAGGCAAATCGCCATACTACATAATTTATGGTACCGATAAATACTTACCATATGTTTTACTATCAGGAATTTCAAAACCTGTGTACAACATGGATGACTATGCCAAGAAACAAATCAATGTTTTCACGAGCATCCATGGAAAAGTACGAAAACACTTAGCAGCCTCACGTGCTGAGATTTATCTGCAAGCAACACAAAAAAGCTAAGCCTATAAAATTAGAAATAGGAGACAAAGTAATGATAAAAGCGCCGGAACGCATATCAAAACTCTCGCCTAAATTCACAGGTCCGTACGTGATTAGAGCGAAAGAACATGGAAACAAATTCCAAGTCGTTGAGCCAACGTCAAATGTTACAGATATAGTACATGTAGATAGAATGAAAAAAGTCAGCAGAGAATTAGTAGGGATTCCTAATGTCAGTCAAGTACATCCTACTTCAACTACAACAGTTGCTCAACAAAATATAACGATAGACAATACATATCGTCAAAAACTACGATCAGCAAACAAAAATCGTTAATTACTACTACTGTTGGCCTGGAGTGTGGTGACAACAGCCGCCTCCCCAGCAGACGTCGTCAAACCCGGAGCCTTAGTTGCCCCACTAGGCAAAGTATTAGTAGTACAAGACGTTGTAACTATCAAATATGAGATGCATGACTTAATGCGCATGTTAGTGCATCTGAGGTCGATAGCTGTCCACATTGAAACAGCTATACAAACCTTGCAAGATCTCGAACAACAATCCGTCAGACCATCTCCCTTCAACACGACCGTATGAATAGTCTACTTAAACGAGTAAGGTATTTCGAGGGAAAGCTCCCTGTATCTCCTGAAGACATCGGGAAAAGTTTACATTCTCAGCGGCGTCAAAAACGTGGAATATTTAATTTTGTAGGATTAATAAGTAACACCTTGTTTGGTACGGCAACCTCCGAAGATGTGGCCAAACTGGGAAACAAAATGATTGCAGTTTCAGACGCGGTTAGGAAACAAAATAGGGCCATTGCACAGTCCTACAAGGCAATAAAAACTCTGACCTCTCATATGAATGATATTGTTGAACGAACTCATCAACTAATTGCCGCGTTGCATATATCTGAAACTAATTATCATCTAACTCCTATCTTTCAGGAGCATGAAGTGGAATATTATTATCCCTTATTAGAAGCAACATTAACACACAGGGAAATATTAATACACATTCCACTAAAATCATACAAAAAAAAATTTAATGCATAGCATTTGGAACAATTTCCACTAAAAGCGAATGAGGGAATATTAATTCTGAACAAACAAACTGAACTAATAGTAGTATCAGAGGATTTATCATTAGTTGCTGTGGCTAAGCATGAAGTACTAAATTATTGTAAATCAACATATTTGCATCTGCATTATGCTTTTGCATTCACTCGGGCCGCGGAGGCTTCATGTGATTTACCTCTGTTACAAACTAATGCCTCTTGAGCTCTATAGTAGGGTGTGTCATACGGAGGCGATTTTTTTTTTGAGTTTGATAAATCGGCCCATGGTATTAATGATGTAGTTCTATGTGCAGAATCATGTGATATCTTCAGATTTGAAAAGTTTTATTTTTTGCTAGGTAAATTTTAACTTGAAATCTTATGAAAATTCAGTATTCCCACCCTTTTACAACACCACTAAATAGCAGGGAAATAGTGTTAGTAGGGTGTGTCATAATGGAGGCGAATTTTCTTTTTGAGTTTGAAAATCGGCCCATGGTTAATGATGTAGTTCTATGCAGAATCATGTGATATCTTCAGATTTGAAAAGTTTTATTTTTGCTAGGTAAATTTTAACTTGAAATCTTATGAAAATTCAGTATTCCCACCCCTTTACCAACACCACTAAATAGCTTATTTAAAGTAAAGTAAAATGTATCAGGTTAATTTATTAGGATGAAAATGATCCAGAATAGTGAAACGAATGATCTTGACACATTTATTAAATTTAATATTCCTTTAGAAACAAAAATCATCAAATACAAAACCTGTTTTACTACTACGACCCGGTGTTGCTGCACACCATAGAGAACATGTCTTTCTTGCTTCTGTTTCTACTCAACACCTCCCTGCTGACCACCTGAGCTCGGATGTAGCCTTCCTCTCCCTCCTGGCTGTACACGGACTGCTGGCCCGGCCACTCTGCTGCACACAACGCTCTATACCTGGGTGTGCGAGGCCAGGCAGGGACATGCATGGGGTTGTCCAGGAAAGCTCTGACTTGAACATTGGTGAGGCTGCAGGTAAGAGGGGCTCACTGCCAGCCTGGATGTTATCCAGATCTATGAGATCAGTGAGGGTCTGGCACCTAGATTGACTTCAGGAGTCTTCCTGACCCTTGAAGGAATCAGGTCACCAACTGATTCGTCATGCCCAGATCCTCTCATAAGTCTCCATATCCAAGATCTTTTGACTGCCAATTTTCTCTCCTCCTCATCCTTACTGCAGAGCATTGTCTGCAGAACTGCCTCGATGAGCATACCAGGAAGATCTCCTCACAGTCTGCTCCACAATCTGAACAACCTTCCTGGCTGACTCTCAGGAGCCAGCTGGAAGAGAACATGCCTCGACCTTCGGAGAACGATGACTTGACCTTGGTGTTGGAACCACTCAAGGGCAGACACTCACGATGAATTGGACAATAAGTCTCAGGTTGTGAAGCTGGTTCCCTTTCAGTTTATGATGAGCGACCCAAATTCTGCAGAACCTGAGAGCCGCCAGAGCCACCCAGAATGTGAGACTGACCCATCTGCAGGTAAGCAAGTCTATCAGGCACATGACCCCAGTTTGATGCACTGCAAATCATAAAAATATAGTACTGGTCAGTACTCAGGTCGTCAATGACAGTATGTGCAAGCTCGGATTTATTTCTAACTCAGTGGCAGAGTCCAGCATCTGCCAAGAGGACCAGACCATCTGTTGTTTGAAAGAGTCTTGCCATCCAGCCCTGGATCAGATGTCTGAGTGGCAACTGCTTAAGTGGAGGTCACAAACAATCCAGACCAGCTTCCTCCCAATCTCTTCCGCTCTATCTACATCATGACCCTTGCCACCCTGTGCTTGCAGCGGTGCTGTCCCCTCCAATGGCCTGCAGGGTCTGGTCTACGTTCTCTCTGAGCCAGTTCACAATGTTATCTGCCACTCATCTCAGCTGATTTCCTGATGTCATCTTTCTGGAGTGAAATGCCACAAATAACTCCCTCCTGGTTCACCGCAGCAGGAGTAGTGTTCTCCCTTCACCATGGCAGGGAAGAACTTGTCAGAATCTCCAACTTTCATGAACACTTTTAGTGTCATCCCTTCTCCCATCAAAGAACAAACAATTGATTCCATTCTCTCTATCCCCTTATCAAACTCCTCTTCTAGGTTACTGACAAGTTTCTCCTGAGCCTCCTTACTTTGTTATGATCTATCACCAGGTGAACATCATCAGGTGTTATCAAACCACCGTCAATCCAGGCAGCTGTTGCTATCTCTGCAGTTTCTCTGAGATCAGTGTGGTGTCGCATGCTGGCCAGTGCTATGCTCGATATCTTTCCTATTTCGAATCTTATGCCCGAAGGTTTGGGATCATTATTTTCTGGGTTAGGACAAAGTCACCATTCTCCTGGTCAGCACTCGGATCAGCCATGGGAAGTCATTAAACTCTGAATCAGCTTGACTCCAATCATCGGCCTTTTTACCTCACCCAGCAATACGTAACTGAACGGTAGCACCGATTACGTATTGCTCAAAGT